>NW_020220679.1:140672-411529 GCF_003070985.1 Temnothorax curvispinosus | reverse complement strand
TTAAATTGATAGAAAGGTTTAATCGTAGTGAATTGGTAATCTTCTTTTTATCTGGTAATATATTAATTATTTCTTTACTACAATTTTACATAGATATATACTGTGTTACAGAACTTAAAGCATTTTTTACTAGGATAAAATTTTTACTAGGATGGGTTACGCGATCCCTACATGAAAGCCTTCAAAAAGTGTCCGGTAGAATTAGACAAAGAGAGAACGAGGTAGAGATCAATATGCTACTGGGTAGAAAAAGACAGCTTGACCTGTATCAGTCATTATTTCCTTTCTTCCGCCGGTGAGTCACCGGTTATATTTTTCTGTACCTGCCATGTAATCCATTCTGTATATCGATAGCGATAAAATACTTCATTTTCAAAACAATTATTTATAATGCGCATTGTAATTGTCCATAAAATTGTTGCACGTTAATACATCAAACAATTTCGTTTCTACACTTGACGTGTAGTTCAGCATAGCATAGTATAGCGTCAGTTTTAATACATTTTTACGAGGGAACGTAAAATAGTGAAATATAAAACTTACTGATCATATCAGCTTGAAATTTGTATTCTAATATAAATAATGAAGATCAATTACACTCTTTTGCCTCTAAAGATGCATCTTCTTTTCTTTAGTGCGGGTGAGTAATCGTTAAATCTACGGCGGATGAGTGATCGTTAAATCTCGTAATATAACAACAATTCACTTAATTCTGAAATACTTGCGTGGTAACTAAAAAAACATTTAAAATAAATCACATATATCAATAATTAAAAAAATTATATTATCGAGTATCCGTAAATGTAATTACAATCATTTTTCTTATTTTATAGCTATGGGTTCCATTAAATTATATGTACCAGTTTTCGGCAAGCAACTTGGTGTTTCGTCATTAATTATGGGTAGCATTATCGCGATTTTACCTATTGCACACCTGATTGGTAAATTAATACTCGGTTACGCCGCGGATTATTTTCTCGTCTGGAGAAAAGCGATTTTTATGGCATTGTTCACCGTAACGGGTATGTCTTTTGTTTTGATGTATTTTTTACCGGCTCTACCCGGTCCGATACTACCGGACCACCAGTTCCAAAATATCTCTTGCGAGTCTTTACTGCCTTGCGATAAGAATCATGTAAGTCTGTTTTCATGTAACTGTATAAATTTCCTAGAATCTAGATGAAACAATAATAATACAGGTTTCCTGTAACTGTTTAAAAATCTTATTCTCACGAAATAGAGCACCTTTACGTACTAATAAGATGTTTCATATGTCATCATATTACGTACTAATAAGATGTTTCATATGTCATCATCAACATAAAAATACCTTAAGATGTCAAAATCTTCTCAACACTCTAAATCTTTAACACAAAACTTAGTTATCAATATTTTTAGTATAAAACTTATTTTCAGTTGTGAATTTAAAAGTATGATTTATTTATTTATTAATTTTAAGCATGCGTTAGCAGTCGCATCCTGTAACGGTACGAAAGACACAACGTGTCATTGGATGTGTGAAAATATGAATTTTTCCATGCGATTATCTTTTCATGCAGCCGAGAAGGAAGCAATCATCTCATCGGACACTACGTGCTTATTAAATATTAACGATACGTCATTGTGTCGAAAAAATGTAACAGCAAATTATAATTGTAACGTTACATGTGATAACTTCGAGGACGATGAATGTCTATATACATCTATTACCTTTTGGAGTTTCTTTATCTTGATGTTTTTTGGTCAAGTTGGTTATTATGTTTCCTTGAGCGTAAACGATACAATTTGCTTCGACATATTAGGTATATAATTTCATAGCCGTATATATCCCATTGTCAGAGCAATTCGCTGAATTACAAGAATAATATAACCATACCAAACAAATTTGAGCAATAAGTTATTTTACAAATACTTTCATATAATATTATAATGTAATGAGAAAATACTTTACAATAAAGTTTAAATTCCTCAGGTAAAGATGGACAAATAAAATTCGGCAAGCAGCTTATGTGGAACTCAGTTGGTTTTTCTCTCACAACACTTCTATCTGGTTATACAATAGATTTGTGGTCGCGAGGGAAAGTCTACAAAACTTATACACCGGCGTTTATTTTCGTGCTCGTATTCATTTGTATAGATTTGATTTGCTATAGAAAATTAAAGGTGTTTTATACATTTAGAAGAAAAGACAAATAGTGCGGTAGTTTAATTTTAATTTGGTATTTTTAATTGTTGTTATATGTTTTTATCGTAGCTGCCACTGATAAAATCGCCAAATATATTAAAAGATGTATATATAATTTTGAAATTGGTACCAATTGTTATATTTCTATGTACCGCTATTTTTGCTGGAATTTTTGAAAGTCTCGTAATAAATTTCTTTTTTTGGTAATTTTTTACCTAATAAAACGTAGAAATTTATGTTAGAGAATTAATACTACAGTAAATTGTTTTATTAGGTACATAGAAGATCTTGCTATGGAGTCTGGTTATATGAGTCAAGTTAAATTAATACAAGGTTTAACGACATGCATAGGTTTTCTCGGTAGCAAAGTAATATTCTTCTTTATGTCTGGTAATGTTAAAAATGTGTTTTCTTTCATGTTTTGCAACATAAGATATAATTGAGCATAACAATGAGTTTTATCTTTTTTAGGCAATATATTGAAAAGATTTGGATACGGTTACACACTTACATTTTGCTTTTTATGTTACGCGATGAGGCTAGGATTTCTATCCTTAGTGCCAACGCCATGGCACATAATTCTGGTGGAGGTTGTCTTGCAAGGGCCATCATATGCACTTCTTTACACAACAGTAGTAACGTATGCGAACGTAATTTCACCGCCTGGCACATCGGCTACCGTTCAAGCAGTTGCGTCTGGAATGAAGGATGGTCTTGGTAATCTTTCTCAGTCATTAGATATCAAAAATCGTTTTACAATAAAAGTAATTATTATAAAGAATACGAGTATATTTACTTTTCTAATAAATTTAGCGATTTATTAAATGTAATCTTGCAATATTTTTAGGATATTCGATTGGTGGTTTCTTAGCTGGTTTTTTAATTAAGACAGTTGGTAGTAGAATGACTTTCAAAATATATTCAGCGCTCGCAGGACTTTCTGCTATAGGGTATATTATACTTTATACTGTATACTTAAAACATACAACAGTAGGTAAGAAATCAAGTAACTCAATGTGTCGAAAGGTGACAAATTTCTTCAGATTGTGAAAATAAAAAAAACTATATCTTTTTATTGCAGACACACGAAATAACGTTGCATGGAGAAAGCCAGACGATGCGCGGAGACAATGTGACGTAGACGAAATTTCATAATTATTTTGATAAATAATAATATATTATAAAACATTTTAATTTTAACATATCTTGTGATATGAAAACTTAATGCAAATCATTATTTAATATTTTTATCGGAGTACTGTAGTTGTTGTAAACACGTGGTTTATACATTATCATCATATCAATTTTAATTGCAAATTATTTTACCAATATAAAAATTATATTTATTTTCGTTTGTATACAGTAACTGTTAATTATTTGATACCATGATATAATTACTTGATAATTTTTATTTAATTATTTGTAGATCGTATCGTGTAAATTAAACTAATCATTTAGTTCAAAAGTACGAACGAGCTACTATAAAGATTTATCCCTTTATGTTTGTACGTGACAAGTTTTGTTTAACGGTTATATACACAATATGTTAAAGATTCGATTTGATTCAAATGTGTATTATTTATGCAAATATCGATGGATAATGTAATATTATTATGTTGACAGTTTCTGCTTGATATACAGAATTCGTAATTTTACGACGAACATAGCATTGCAAGTTAAACAGAAGGATCGTAATTTCTAAGTAATCTCGTGTCGTTATCACATTCTTATATATCATGCTGCAAACACAGGGTATTATCATATTGCCAGATGTTTCGTAATCGCGAGTCCTTGGAGCAATTTAGAATTGATTTTAATTATAATTTGATTTTTCATAATAACCACATATCTTTATTGATAATCTCGTAAACGATACGTGCCGCGAACAGTCGAATTGTTGGTATAAGCAAGCCGCAAGATATTCGCAGCCTTATCAATCTCCCTCACGATAAATCTCATTTGAGTACAGCGCGTGTCGTTGAACGATTTATTAGATTCACGTGCGCGTATCGTTTATTTATCGAAGTAACGAAGGGCAATGTTTCGCGCGACTATCCAGTACATTCGATAGCCATTCGGACTCGGTTTTAAGAGATCATCTCATTGTATGTACGGCGCATCCCCGTCGAAAGTCATCGCGTTCATTCTGTCGAAACTACCGCGACGTGATCGTTGTAATTTTAGCGCGTCGTGTCAGTGGCGTCAGTGCGGCTAAACGCTTCCGCTGGAAGGAGAAACGCTCATCCAGCGAACGCTGAAACATTTATGACGCGTCAAAGCTCTCGATTACACACGCATAACACGCAGCCTCCTCATTTAAGCTCTGTATTGTATATTATCTACTAATATATATAGCGCAGGTACGTTTCGACTTAGGCTGCATTCCGATATTCACTGTCAGTACTGCAAATCTATATTTTACGTCACGTATACTATAGATTTTCAGTACTGAAAGTTGCTGACAGTGAATATCGGAATGCAGCCTTAGTAGCGCTGCCAGGATTCGCTGACAATTTTGGACTTTGAAACAGCAAAAATGCAGCTTATGTCAGCGGCAGTATACTGTCAGTGCTGTCAGCATGTTTCGAAGCATGCAGCCTTTTAGTTGCGCTCGCCCACTTTCTCCTCTTCCATTCCGTCGAGGCTCAAGTACGCGGCTTGTCTTTCCTATATATGCATCTCTCCTCTCTCTGCGTTCCGCAGCTGCAGAAAGTGCAAGAGGCGCATCTGAAACTGAGGCACATCTATTTGATCGCACATACACAGCACATACACGTTGCGATTGAAAGCTATATCGCTGATAGCACGCGGCCTATCGTGCAATTAAGAGGCTCAATCTACGAACGAGAGATCGTCGGAGCGCGAGTTTGACGCCGAGCGTGCAGGCAACACGCCAACACGGTGAGTTCGTCGCGACAGTTCCTCTTCTCTCCTCACGAATAATAAAAATAAATCGGTGCCGCGAAGTGCTTGGCGAACGAAGAGGGAAACTCGCTGGGAACCTTCCTGAGAAACCTTCGGACCTGACAGTGACTAAGAGACAACCTGGAAACATGCATTGGTTCTTGATACGACGTGCAGATAACAGCATCGCGCGACGCCATTTTGGAATCGTTTGTAATATCGTTTGAAGTTTTTGGACTGGCGAAGAATACCTCGAGGTTATCGATACTATCGCGAATCGAGAGGATTTGAATTCAAATGCGCGCATGGCGCCGACGATAATCTTCGAATCGAATGTAATGTTTATGCTTAATATGTATGTTAAGATTGTGTAATAATAATATCCTCGAGTAAGTTCATCGTTACGTTTTATTAGTTTGCAGCATAGCGCCAATTATAGAGTGAGAAAACGCCGAAGGAGCGAGACACGAGATTAGTTGGGCTTATCAGTGTCGGCCTACACTCGCAAATAAATCATGAAAATTAATTACACGCAACTGCCTATAAAGGCGCATTATTTCTTTTTTATGGCGGGTGAGTATGTGCTTCACATTTTAAAGCAAAGATTTATCTAATTTTCTTAAGAATTTTACCATTTTTCTTAATTTTATTAAATTCTTTTTGGTTCTTTTACATGATACAGTTCATAAAAAATACGTAGACATAAAAATATGATATTTGTTAACATTAAAGAATGATAAAAATATACGTTGGTACATATTTAATGTTAATAAAACTCGACTATTAATATGCCCTTATTATACAAAAAAAGATTATGGTTATAATATGTTAGGGCAACTACAAAAATTATAAAATAATAATATTATTAGGTATAATTATCGTTTTTATTTTAGCCATGGGTCCTATTTTGCCGTTTTTGCCAGTTTACGGCAAGCAACTCGGTGTTTCGCCGTTAATTATGGGTAGCATCACCGCGATTTTGCCTATTTTATTCCTGATCGCGAAACCAGCATTTGGCTTCGTCGTGGATTATTACCGCGCCTGGAGAAAATTGATATTTATAGCGCTGCTTGCCGTAACAAGTGCCTGCTATATTTTTATGTACTTTTTACCGGCCCTGCCCGGTCCACTGCTACCAGATCATCAATTTCAAAATGTTTCCTGTGCGTCTATACCATCTTGTGATATGGACTATGTAATTTTTTTTATTTTCTTACAATTGCGCATCTTTCAAATAATAAAAATTCCTGTAACGATTGATTAGCTGACTTTCATGATAATTTGTAAATTCATTTTTATACATCTAGGACAATTTAATTTTTTTAAACTTTCAGTAGTTTCTAAATACTATAAGTCTTTTTAAAAATATCTGTATATTAGTGCTTTTAAGAAATAATATATTTTTAAAGTGATTTATTTTCTTTTTAAGCACACGTCAGCAATGGCATCATGTAACGGTACAAAAGACGCTACATGTCATTGGGTCTGCAAGGAATATGTGAATTTTTCTACGAGATTATCTTTTCATGGGATTACAAAGGAAGCAGTGATTTCGCCGGATACCACATGTTTGTTAAATATTGACGAGGCGTCATTGTGTCAAGTAAATATAACGAAGAATTTTAATGTATGTAACTGTAATGTTACCTGCGATAATTTCGAAGATAATCATTGCCTATATACATCCATCACCTTCTGGGGATTCGTGCTCTTGATGTCTCTTGGTAACATCGGTTTTAACGTTTCCAATTGCATAAGCGACGCAATTTGCTTTGACGTATTAGGTAAGTGATCTGCATACAATATTTTAATGCTACGTAAAATATAAAAATGCCTGTATGTATAACATACAGCACAATTTTTTCAACGATACAAATGGTTTAACGATTTTATATATAATATATTAATTCAATTAGTAAAAAACATGTCTTTTTCAACAAATTACATTACACCTTTTCAGGTGAGGGTGGACAAATGGGATACGGTAGGCAGCGAGTATGGGGCACAATCGGTTTCGGTGTGGCAGCGCTTTTAGCTGGCTACGCAGTAGACTTGTGGTCGCAAGGGGAAATCTACAAAACTTATACACCGGCGTTTCTCCTTGTGTTTGTATTTACTTGTATCGACTTGATTTGTTGCAGAAAATTGGAGGTGATTTACATTAAGAAGATTGAAGTGAAAATAAATGAACAGTAGTGTATAGTCTTTTCTTCTTAGGATTTTCATCTTACGTTATATATTCTTCATTACAGCTGCCACTCATGTCAGGATCGTCAAGCATACTGAAAGACGTATGCATGCTTTTGAAATTGAAACCCATCGTTATATTTCTATGTTTTGCTACCCTTGCGGGTATCCTTGATAGCTTTATGATTTACTTCTTATTCTGGTAAATCTTTATCTCTATCAACATATATTTTTGTTCATTGTCACATTCGATAAAATTTCGAAATTTAATTAAGCCGAATTACATTCAGTGTATAATTTATTGTATTAGGTATTTGGAAGATCTTGCTATGGCGACCGGTTATATGGGCGAAATTAAATTGATAGAAGGTCTAATCGTCGCCGCGCAGACTCTCGGTGGCGAGATAATATTCTTCTCTCTGTCCGGTAAATTATTTCTTCCCTGTCGCAGTTTGTGACGTTTAGAGCGTTTGCATAATTAAAGATATCGCTGTGCCTAGTATAATGTCGAGTCTCTTCTTTTCAGGCAAAATACTGAAGAAGTTTGGATACGGTTATACCTTTACGTTTTGTTTTGTATGCTACGCGCTGCGGCTGGGATTAATATCTCTCGCTCCAACGCCATGGTGGATGCTTCCGGTGGAATTTGTCATGCAGGGACCAACATATGCGCTTTGCTATACAACAATAGTAGCGTACGCGAGCGCAGTATCACCACCCGGTACGTCAGCTACTGTTCAAGGAATTGTGGCAGGGATGGACGACGGTTTAGGTAAATTTCTCTTTCTGGTTATCAAGAATTATTTTATAACAAGAAGAGCTTATATATACTTAATCCAAATGTATATTTTCCCAATTAATCAAAGTTTATCGTCGTTGAAATATTGTTGTCTTCATCAGGTTTCGCGGTCGGTAGTTTGATCGGAGGTATTTTATACAAACAAGTTGGTGGTGCAACGACTTTAAGAATATTTTCAGTACTTGCAGCATTTTCTGCGATTATGTACCTTATTCTTCACACTTTGTACTTAAAACATAGAACACCAGGTAAGGGATCGAGTATCTTTAATTGTCGGAATCTGGTGAAATTTTTTTAGAACATTGTAAAGAAGTATAAGGGATTTCTCTTTTATTGTAGATGCACGAAAAAATGTCGAATGGAGGAAACCTGACGATGCACAGAAACACTGTGTTGTAGCAGAATGATACGTATTTTATATATCTTTGTTGTAAATAATATACAATAAAAATAAAATATATGTTTCATACACATCTTAAGATATTATATATATATGCGTAATATAAATATATATAATATAAATATATATGTCTTAAGATAAAGAAACTAATGTAAAACGTATTCTGAATATTAAAAATTAATATAAAAATTCTTCATTATGCAATAAACTTCATTTTTATTCGGGAGAAGTCATCTATAGATTTAAAAATAAATATATACGCATGCTATTATTATGTTCTATGCAAATTAAAAAAACAAGTAAAACATATATGAAATATATAGCAATAAAAAAAAAATGAGAAAATTATTTCATTTTTATTTAAAATTCGAAGGAATGTGCCATCAAATATGTGATCGCATATTTATCATTTGTTGAAATTATATGTTATATATAGACAAAGTTCAATTGAAGTTGCAGGGCTCGTAAAGGATAAAATATATTATTCAGGACACAAAAGGTATGCACGCGCGCGATGCGAGTGAACGAAGAACAGAGAGCGAAAATCTCGCAGCCATACTTCTTACATACCCTGGTGAAATAATTTCTTATATTTTCTCAGAAATTTTGTAAGAATTATTGAGACTTATGAAAAAATATATAAAATTTCTCATACTTTCGGAAATAATTGGATGAGGATTTTCGGGATATTTCAGTATCCGTATATGTATATGTAAAAATTTCTGATAAATTACATTTTCTCGTATTTATTCAGATTTGTACAAAGATGTGTTGGCGAGAAAAATCTGAAATATTTTATTATTTTGTCTGAATTTTTCTAAAGAAACGTTCCAATTCCTATGAAAAATTCTGAGCGTTCTGATAAGAAAGTTTAAATTTAATTTCTATAAAAATTTTGATTAATAACAAAAAAAATTCTGAGACATTTTTCCACCAGGGTAATCTTACATAATCTTACATTCGGTTATATTATGGGTAATGCAAAAGTACTTACAGGGATTAGAAGCACGCTGAATCGGCTGAATTCAATATTTTTAACATCAACGCGGTTGAATCACGTGATAAACGCGCTGGACCTGTTGGAACATGCTAGAAGCTGGAAGTGTATGTATCAGTTATCAGTGCCTCAGTGCCTTCAGTGGCTAGAACAGGTTAGAACGGGTCTCAACAGGTTAGGAAGATGACGACAAATACCATGCGTCTGGATATTCTGCCGAACGATGTGTTGCTAATGATCTTCGATCATTGCGATGAACATGATTTGTTGCGGCTCAGCGAGGTGTGTAGCCGATTTTACGACCTCGTGCGCAGGTCGGACATGACCTGGATCAAGAAACGCAAACAATTTCTCGTCACAAATCAAATGTCGGAAAGATTTCGTGAGAGGTACGTTACAGATTGTACTCGAGCTTAAACTTCTGGAATTTCTCTTATTTGGCTGCAGAAAAGTAACTTTAGTATCGCGATAAAATAACGATATCATCTATATTTATTGCTGTGTATCTAATGTGTATATCCACGAGACGTTTCAATATTTACAAATTTTGTAATTTTGGAAGAATGTTATTCTCTTTTGATAATTTTATGTATATGTGAAAGAATCAAATACATGGAATAGTGGAACAAAAATTGATAACCGCTTGTTTTTTTTTCCAGATGTAATACAATATTGCCCCCACGTTCAACATGTTTCGTATCACAAAAATGGCAGTATGGAATATACAGAAAGGAAATGGTATTTACGCAGAAAACAAAGCTGATGCCGTGGCTGAGATTGACAAACGACATACTCTGGTGGTGCGGCGGCAATGAGCTTCTCGGCTTTGGCCGCAAAAGAACAATGATAGATAGCACGTATGGCAACAACCATTATACAGGAGAAATCTACACAGGAGGTGACATCTGCAAATTTGTTCCTTGGAAAGACTTCGTCATATGTGGCTATACGTACGTATATATATATATATATTTAGCTATAATTGTATTTGTATCTTCATTATTTTTTATTTCTATCATATAATTGTTTCAATACGTCATCAAAAACCCTCCACAGGAATGGCGCTATAAGCTACTTTTTAAAGAGGTATGGCAAAAACAAATGTTGCATTGTAAAACTGTTACTGAACAATGATTCTTCCGTCAATGCTATAGATGCCACCTCGGAAAATGTTATTGCAGGTTTAGAAAGTGGTACAATAAAGGTAAAGTTTAAAAAAATCTGCTATCTGATGCGTACGATGACAATGTATCATGCAAGATTCATTTCTGTTTAGATACAAAGACATCCAGATATGGATACGTCTGAAAGAAATGTTTACAACGTAAGTGAGACCTGTGTAAATCTAAGGGATAAAGTGCGATCGCTCTCAGTTGATCCTACGGGAGTAAAATTTGCCGTTGGCTCAGCTGGAACTACTCAGGACATCCCACCACTACATGTAATTGATATCGAAAGGTATGCGTAATATTGTAATTAATTACTCGATCGCCATAACCCAGGTAGCAATTAATGTCTAAAAGACATCATAAAGACATCTTTAAGATTTCTGGCACCTTAAACACATCTTTACGATGTCTTTTGGACATTAATGCTACCTGGGAAGGTCTATGATCTGATGATATATCAGATAGGCTTTAATACGTATCGAATCATTTGCACCAAGCTAATGGAGAAATTTCAGTCACACAGAGATCGATACAATGCGGCATAAGTGGCGACACGGCGCTGGGATATTAGACATGGTATGGGACGATCCCAACACTTTGCTCACTTGTGGCTATGATACGTACATCCGAAAATGGGATTTGAGGTAATTTATCTCGACTGTTCAGTCAGCTTTATGTAACATTAGCACTTGTGATTTCTTTCAGAACTGAAAGATGTGTCTCTAAATGGGTGGATCCAACCGATGCATCATTATATTGTATTTCATCCGACCATCGGTATACCATGGTAACAGGAACGCAGTATAATTGCTTAGCCGTTCTGTGGGATCAAAGGAAGACTGATTTCGTTCAGGTTCATATCAAACTGATATACGCACTTTGTACATTACAAGATAAGTTGTTCATGATTCATGACAGACTTCTTTTCATTATTTCTAGCTGTATTACGTGAATATGCGAGAATCATCTCGACGCAGCCCGATCTATTCTATACAATTTGATAACACACATCTGTACTGCGCTACGGATAAACACGTGATCGAATTAAACTTCTCTGGCCGTTTACATCAGAAGTTTGATTACAAGGCGATGTACATTCCATTGGATAAACACCATCGTATGCGTATAAATTATTGAACACCTGCAGGAACAGTACAAACCAAACGTTTCATGATAGAAGTTTAATTGTGAAGAGAAGGGATTAAAAACATGAAGAACGAAATCCAATCCTGAGATAATGTAATGTACCTTGTATAAAAATAATGCTTCTTGTAAAAACAGCGACACATTACTTTATTACTTTATTACATTACCTTATGTATAAACTGTAATGATACAATTGCAGTTATTGTACTGTATATAATTATATGCCAATACCTCATAGTAATTTATGTATGTGAATAATTCGTATTCGTATGACATTTTTTTTCTAGATTCACACCTTAAACATATTGACATATAATTAAGAGTAATCTGTATCTGTATAATAAAGAAAGTCAATTTTATTGCAACAATATTGCAGCAATTTATTATTATTGCGATGCATACATAAAAGCGAAGACGATATAGGTTTCCCATACATATATGTAAGATATATAACGATTATAAAATACAAAAAAAAAAACAATTTTTTCGAACAACGGCAAAGATTTAATCTACTAATAAGAAACGCTTTATTTAACTTTGGACTACTTCCACTGTAAAATTACAGTGCAGTTACAAACTTAGATAACAAAAATTTGAAATGTTATGAAATAAATATGTTAATTGATGGCGTGCTATACACGAATATTGCAAATGCCATGTTAATCAATATTTAGATGAAAGAAATAGACATTTACTACGATAGCGCCTGCATACAATACAGCTTTACTCATCTCGTTTGAAAGAGATACATCTTATATCCCAAAACCAATATTAAGTATCTCATTAAGTAATCTTCTAAGATCATTTAGATTCTTTTTTTTTAAATCACTCATCAAAGCATCGTACGAATCATGTAATTGAGAATACCGCCGTGTTTAAAGTAAGTCAAGTCAACTTCCGTATCAAATCGTGCAATCACCTCGAATTTCTTGCCGTTGTCCGTGTTCACAGTGATCTTTTCTCCAGGTTGGCAATTCGGGGGAATCGCAACATCGTATTGCTCATAACCTGTTAATCCTAAGGACTCTGCGTTTTCCCCAGGAAGATACTGTAGTGGGACAATGCCCATACCCACAAGGTTAGATCTGTGAAGAAATAAATAAATTTAAATATAGAGGTGCGTGTTAAATAAAAGCAAATGGATTTCTTGAAAAAAAAAAAAAAAACTGCATACTTTTTATTCAAAATTATTTACTTTAAACAAGTTAACTTTTAACTAAATCTTTTTTAAAAGAAACTTATTTTACAATTCAATGGATCGAAAATAAATAATAATTTGAAAAGGACTTGCCTGTGTATTCTTTCATACGACTCTGCTATGACTGCTCGAATACCAAGTAGATACGGCCCTTTGGCGGCCCAATCTCTGGAAGATCCGGATCCGTATTCCTTGCCAACCAGAGCGATCAGAGGCGTCCCATCTTTCACGTATCTCTCGGCCGCGTCGAATACGTCCATCTAAATTCAACCAATTATTATTAATATGTTCGCTATCAATGTATATTTTAAAAACTGTCCATTACAGATGTTTTTAAGCAATTTTATTCGGTATGTTTAAGTTATACATAAAAGAAAATGCAAAACACATATGCGTATGACGTATGACGTTGATCCATGACGAGAATTAAAGTGAATTAATAGTAAACGAATATTATAAGTTAAATCGTGAAGCTATACGTGGTGAAAAATCAATGGGTAGAACAAGAAAAAAAACACGTACCTCTTCATTAGTTGGAATGTAAATTGTTCGTGGTCCCGCTTTACCAATGAATTTATTCACGAGACGAATGTTAGCGAATGTGCCCCGTGCCATCACGGCGTCGTTTCCTCTGCGCGAGCCATAAGAATTAAAATCTTTCGGCGTCAAGCTGGAAACGAAGATCGTCACAGTCAAGAATTCGGCCAGTTTGCGTGCGTTGTCTCTATAATCTCCATTGATGTCAAACTCACCCTCGATTAGCTAGATATCTCGCTGCTGGCGAATTACGCGCGATACTGCCCGCCGGGCTAATATGATCGGTCGTAACGGAATCTCCAAGATTTACAAGCACTCGCGCTTTAGTGACTGATTTTATTGGAGGCAACTCCTGCAAAGTTTATTTTTCACAAATAGAGAAATGACTAATATCCCAAATGACACAATTTTCAAGAAGTAAAAGCTAATATTAAGATTGGAAAAAAATTAAATTAAAATTCTTTTTGTATTCTAAAGAAAATTTTGAAGAAAGCTCAAATGTTTAAAGTATTTAGTGTGCAATAGATTATACATCACTCTAATGACCTTATATAAGTTATCGAAATAGGGTGGGTTTTTGATGTACGTAGAATTAACGTCCCACGGGTACAGCTTGCCCTCAGGTGCTACCAAATTTGCCCAACTGCCGCTACCATGCTCAATTTTACTGTAGACTTCTTTGAACATGGCTGGAATGACGTATTTCTGCTCAACAGCTTGAATTTCCGCTCTGGTCGGCCAGATATCTTGCAAAAATATTGGACTCCCATCGGCTTTGTGACCTTGAAAATAACAGATACATCGTGTAAATTATGTTTTATGCATCTCTATAAATCCAACGAGCGAAGAGGATTCTACGTCTTACCCAATGGCTGCTTCTCAAAGTCAAAGTTCACAGTACCGGCAATAGCATAAGCTATAACCAGAAGCGGGGACGCTAAGTAATTCGCTCGGGTATTCGGATGGACTCTGCCTTCAAAGTTTCTATTGCCTGACAGAACGCCACAGCAAACGAGTTCATTCTACAAGCAACACGCAAGATGTTTAATGACAAGCATTGCTTTGTATGCAAAGATATTAATGCTTATAAAGGAAAAACGAAATCGTTTAATCAGTTAATTAGATTATGAGTTTTGTGAAATTTATAATTTTTAAACGTGATTTTGTTCATTTCGTATATCGATAATTTATTGAATTATTTCTATTTTTTTGCAAAAACTGAAAAAACATTGAAGAAATGTCAAGTAGAATTCAAATGCAAAATCAATTCCTCTACCTTTTCAATAGTCTCGACTATAGCGTCAGGAAGTGGGCCGCTGTTTCCGATACAGGTCATACATCCGTAACCCACGATGTCGAATCCTAACTTTGTCAGATACGGAATCACACCGCTTTCCTGGAGATAATAAGTAACGACTCCGGAACCAGGTGACAATGATGTTTTTATATACGGCTCGACGCTCAAGCCAACTTCCACTGCCTTTTTAGCAAGAAGGCCTGTATATCAAAGAAGCGTATCTTACATTCGCAACATTTAACATCTTACATTTAATTTTTATAGAACTATGCTTTATATTCTTTCACGATTAAATAATAGTGCTGCTAATGAAAAAATGATAATAAAAAACTAAATGTTATTTTACTATCTCATCAATTATGTACTTCTTATCATTCTAATCTAAATTTCAAAGTATGAAACAAGTTTTTCTTAGGCAGACACAAATGTTGAAGCCATTAATGACTATTTTAATAATAATTACTTCAAAGCATCTAAAAAATTCGTTCTGTTTCAATTCGTTTCGTTTTCAATTCTATTTAAAATTTTAACTGCGCTTTTAAAATCTGAGAATTTGTAATGCGTCAGCAAAAGTTGACGATTTTAGATCTTCAAAGTAGCGCTAATAAACCAATTCTATTTCGCGTCCTTCGGTAAATCCTTTGTATCAATATAATAAATGATAAACGTTATGTAACAATTAGACATTTCTGACAAAATTCATAACATACCTGCTCCAAGCATAACGCTAGGGTTGCTGGTATTCGTACAACTGGTAATAGCCGCGATGACTACCGAGCCATGTTTCAATTCGTATTCTTTTCCTTCGTATTTAAACTTCCCTACGGTATCCACCTTCGCTGGGGTTAAACCGTAACCTTTGAAGCCTATCTGTAATGAAAATCACAATTCCATTATGAGAAAGTTCATTAGTGATCAATACTGATTAAATCTAAAGGTAAAGGAATGTTCAGAAATGTTTGAGAACAAAAGAAAAGACTAAACATCTCTCTGTCTCAATTTAACGCGTTTTTAATGCGAACAAAAAGAAAATGATTGGAGTGGATTAGATTTTAATAATTGAATTAAATCACATGTTTAAACAAATATTGCAAAATGTAGAAGTTTCAAATCAGCATTTAATATTCTTCCTCGTTTTTTACTTGTCTACTTTTGTACTTGTCTCTTAATGTATTAGTATTCCTTTGAAAAATATAGTATCTCTTTTGAAAAGCCAGAAAATTCGCAAATAATTATAAACTAAGGACGTAAAAAGAATCGTGCAGATTCTTTTTACGTGATTTATTATTTCAAGCCATCTGCATTTATATTTGTTGTCCCACAAATTTGGCAGGTTTATTAATGCGTCGAGTGGCATGACGAAATTCATTGCCCGATACACGATATGCTGAAGAAGCAATGCGAACTGGCAACGATCTTTAAGCAATCACGAGGTCTACGACCTCGTGTTCACCTTACGCGTGCACAATCCAATAATGACAATCCAGCGATGACAAGTATTTTTACACGAAAAAAGTGATAAACAAGTTATACCTTATTAGATATTGAAGAAAAGATAAATGTAAAATAATAAGATTATATGTATTTAATATTTTTAAATAAGAGCGATAATAAAGATAAAAAACTAAGAAATATCCATAATGATAGGAACATGCGTCATATTTATTTTAATTTTAATATAAGTATTTAATTATTTCACATTATTTTTATTTTGCAAAAATACTTTGAAAAAGTACTTGACTTGATTAATCGCAATCGAAATGTGCTAAACAGAAGATATGTAAATACTTCTTTTAACATATTGGCAACTAATATAGTGACACATAATCATTTGCTATTATATTAATATTAAAATTCGAAGTATAGGTTCCAATGGAATATTAATATTAATTCAATCAAAGAGTCCCCTTTAAACAAAATTTTCTATCGTTTTCCGTAAACATAAGAGATATCCCTTTCCAGACCCTAAGCACCGTGTCTCGATGGGAAATCCGAGCTCTTTCTATACCAGCATGCACGACAAAACGATGGCTCATTTGCAATGAAATGTGTGAGCTTTGCAAAACGAATGTAGTAGGATGTTGTATCAGCAATTTCAGCGCGAGCTCTGAATACGTCTTCCAGAACTTATGCGAAGTATGACCAAAGACTCTTGTCTTCTCCGACGAGGCGGACGGATCGATCGATCAGTGGTATGTGCGTAAGAATTATTTCTTTCTTCATAAATTGTTAAGTGCCACACTCGCATTCTCCTGCGTTCTGAAGAATAAGAGATTAATGTGTTCAACAGCTCACAGATATTTATCGGCGGCTGTTGAACACCAAATAAATAACGATAAATGTTATAAATATCGAAAATTTCAAGCAATAATCTGACACGTGCAATTACTCAGTGAGACTTATATGAAGATTTATGGGAAGATGACGCATAGTAATCGGAATTTTTGAAATAAGATAATGTGACATGTTTATTAATTTTGTTTATTTTAGATAAAGCCTTACCTTTTCTATTATAGAAAGCAATAATGATGCAGTGACGTTAATGATTAAATTGTGAATTCTAATCCTTTCTATAGACAAAAATAAATTAAAGTATATAATGAGAGTAATAATATATTTCTAGGCTGCTAATATAGTAAGCTTTAAAGCATTGTCTTAAAGTTATATGAAATAAAGAAATAAAGTTTTAATCTTTCAAATAATTAAAATACTAATACAAACAGTGAATAATATTATTAAAATTATTAAAATTATTAGAACATTAGATTATTATTATTAGAACATTTTTATCTTGAAGATATTGTCGAAAATATCACGATTACTTGTCATTTTGTAAACTTTCTTAAATTTAATAGAGTTCGAAATTTTCGTTATAGAAAAGTCGACTCTAAATTGATCAAAAATTTAGAATCCATTATCGTTTGACATGTGTTTAATCTAAAATTTTTTGATTTATACGAACATATTTACGTATATTTCATTGAGAGTATACAAGCATATCTTAGCGCTCTTCAATATCAATCTCAATCGAAGAGGAATTGAATTTCACGCGGAAGAAGCGTTAGGTTTATGATTCACGTGGATGAGTTTCTTCGGCAAATGTCCTTGTGCCTGTCATAGGCCAGGTAACGCGACGCCAATGTTGAACATTTCGAATAGAAATCGATCGGTATGTTCTTAAACACGTATTGTTTCCGTCCGTTGAGCGATCATTCGTCGCGTTTCGCCTGTCGGATTAAGACCGCGACTTTCTCGATGTGACCGCGAGTTAAATATAATATTCGCGTGATAAACAATTTTTTGTGTTTCGTATGCTTTTCGTATATTTACTGAAGTTCTCTGCAGTCTCGCTATTTGCACCGAAAACGTACTCAACAGCAATCCAGTATGCAGTGTTGTGATAGTCATGAAACATAATCTTCGAACTTGTTAGATCATAATTTTTAATTACCGTTGCTATACAATAAGCAACGAGTAAACCCA
The DNA here is from genome assembly GCF_003070985.1 of Temnothorax curvispinosus. NCBI lineage: Eukaryota > Metazoa > Arthropoda > Insecta > Hymenoptera > Formicidae > Temnothorax > Temnothorax curvispinosus. The sequence goes on along the minus strand of NW_020220679.1, from coordinate 393,227 downwards.
AGTATCGAATTCTTTTTCAGTGCGGTTCTCTTCATCTAACTTTTGCTGATGAAGCTATGTCGTAAAAATTATAGTTTGTCGGGACTGTGTTCTATGGTTTCAAAGACGAAAAGATCGCGACGCGATCATTGGAAACATTAACCAACGAATAATTATTGTGAGTACCCATTTGTGTATGTATAATTTTTAACTATCTGTCTGAAGCTTCGTCACATGTGCGATAACAGCTTTGAATATTTGAAGAAATATCCAATAGGTGTAGTTGTTTTCAGTTTTCCTGAAATAATCTAAATAGCTAAAATAGTCCTTAAGTAGTTGAAGTTCCTAAATCTCTTTCCAACATTTAAAATAAAGAAATTTTTTTTTTAATATTCAGAAAATTGAATAAAATTCATGGATTCAACTGGTATCGACATTGCACAGAGGATTACGTTGTTGGATGCGATCGTATCCGGTAAGGTAGTAATAAAAACTTCACCGGGTGATGATTGCATCCAATGTCAAATCCCTATACTTCTGGCGTTTAGAATGCATGTGCACATCGCTCTCTTAAGTATTGTTGTTAGGGTCGAGTATGTGACTGGTACCACAAGTGAGAATTTGTGACTAGATCATATACTCGTCTTTAATGGCAAGATATATCGTCTGAAAAATCACTTTGCGCCTCGTTCATTTATCTTTGGTGATCTAACTATATGTCGAATCAAAATATCATAAAGCTAGATCAGCAAAGGAAAGATGTTCGAGACACAGCAACACGGGACATCGTCGACGATCACATATCAACGATAACGGACAGCTTTTCGCAGCAATTTAATGTCACTAATGCATGTGAAATATAATATATATTTCTATCAAGTTTGTTTTACCACGGCGTTAACATATCAGAGTATCTCTATTATAGGCTAAAAACCGCTGGCGTTTTCTAAAAAAACATGCTTTTGATTCCATTAAATTCACATAATACTGCAGATTGTTGTAAAAGTAAATAACTTTCAGTCGCAGAGTCCAAAGGGACTTTTATTGTGATATGTTAATGTAAGATAATCATATCACAGTAATAAGTTACCTAGTTCTCTGTCGATTATTCTCATTTTTGCTCATGTGCTCTTATTTTCTAGCAAGAAAGTATCATGCATGCTTTTTAGAAAAAATAGGATCAAATTTGCTTTAGCTCTATAGTTGGCAGAACAGCGGTACAGCATGAGATGGATATAATCCAGTTTGACTTGCACTGTATAGTCACTGGGTAATATTCGTCCCTTGTATGTACTAAATAATCATCTTTCCTAGAGCGCTCACATTAGCATTTTAAATTTATCATTATTGTTGTAAGTGCTGTATGTATAATGCATCAATATAATTAGCATTATCATGCATCTTATTAAACAACGAAATACAGAATATGTCAGAAATGAAATAGATTTACTCGTGAGCGCAATCTATTTCATGTAGATATGTTAAAAGCCACTAACCTTGTTTACAAGACAATTCCTGAAATCTATTTGCATGTCGGATACTGAAACTCTGTCGTGAGGTCTCTTCGGTCCGCTGACACTGGAAACTACAGTGCTCAAATCCAAAGTGACCACTTCGGAGAAGACTGGATCTTGGCTCGGGTCGTCAAAATTCCTCAGCATGCGTACGTTTCTAAGGTACTTCTCAATCTTATCAATGTGTTCCTCGGATCGACCTAAAGTATAGCAGAAAAATATATTTATATATCATAGAAGATATTTTAAAAGTAATCATATTGGGAAAAAGATTTATAAAAATATATAATTAATAAACAAAAAATTTTACCTGTTTGCTTGAGATATGCTAAACTTTGTTGATCTACTGCAAAGAAGCCCACGGTTGCACCATATTCTGGGCACATATTAGAAATGGTGGCACGATCCGCAATACTTAGTTGCGCTACGCCTGGTCCGTAGAATTCGACAAATTTTCCAACCACTCCGATTTGTCGAAGATTCTATCAATGTGTAAAATATAAGCTTATATAAATTGATACTTTTTAGTATTATATATAAATATATATTCTGTTGCGTGAACTTTATTAATTAAAAAAATAAGTAAAATTGTATTTATAAAAAATATATAAAATACCTATATATATATATATAAATTACTTTGATGAAAAAAACTTACCTTTGTAATAGTTAGAACAAGATCTGTAGATGTGGCATATTGATTTAATACACCGTCCAATTTGTATCCCACGACTTTTGGTATTAACATAGAAATCGCTTGACCAAGCATAACAGCCTCTGCTTCGATACCGCCAACCCCCCATCCAAGTACACCCAGGCCATTGACCATGGTAGTATGAGAATCAGTGCCAACTACACTATCGGGATACAGAAGATTGTCCGAATCAAATACCACTCTCGCTAGATACTCTAAATTCACTTGATGCACGATACCGCTTCCGGGAGGTACAATTAACATGTTTTTAAACGTCTTTGCACCCCATTTGAGAAACATGAAACGTTCCTTGTTTCTCTCAAATTCAAGGTCCTCATTCTTTTTTAGGGCATCATTGCTGAAACACACGCATGATAGTCAGATTTATATATAAATTATCAGATTATCTGGCAATGTATTAATACAAAAGTAAAAACAAGACTTGCAGTTTATTCGGATTTCTTTTTTACAATGTTATCAAGCATATTACGTAAAATTTTTTTCTCTTGCTCATGTAACATTGCAGCAATATTAAAATCTTTCAGTTTATGATATGATAACCTTTAACTCTATTATCAAAACATGCTTGCTAAAGCAATGAACTGTACCTCCTCGTAAAATCAGCCTGAATCGAATGATCGATTACGAGGTCCGCTGGGCAGACTGGATTAATTTTATCAGGATCTCCGCCGAGTCTCTTCACAGCATCTCTCATCGCAGCAAAATCCACGACTGCTGGTACCCCAGTAAAGTCCTGTTCGTAATTTAATAAATATATAGCAATAAGTATATTTTTTTGCACACGATTAAAATTTATAAAATACAGAAATTTAGAAGGGATTTCTCTACCTGCAGTATGACTCTCGCTGGCTTAAAGGCCACTTCGACCCCATCTTGATGGGCTTGATTATTTTCCCAATCCAAAATTTTCTCAACATCTGCCTTTGTTATTTGGAAATTGTCACAATTGCGCACGGCACTTTCCAAGAGAACTCTGATGGAAAATGGTAGTCTGTCTGCAAGTTAGAAATCAAATACACATATAGATTTATTCACTGGATATAAAATTAATGACAAATAAAATATTTACCATAATTTGTGCCAAAACTGCCAATGTCGTAATATTGGCACTCCTTCAATCCAATTTTGATGGACTTTAGTAGACCCTTATAAGGATTTATTCCTAAAATAAAAAAAATTATTTAGTTTACCTTCATTATTATAAATTAAAAAGAACATGTATACAAGAACAAAGTATATAAATTCTACATTTTTATCACGGTAAAACAAAAAAATTATGAAATTTTATATCAAAAGGTAAAATAAAATTATTTTAAAATTTTCTATTTTCTCTTAAATTTAAATATTGCCTTTCGAATTACGAAATTTGTGAAAATGTCGAATAAATAAATATTTAGGAGACTGTAATTCTGTTAAGTGAACTTTGAAATCTTTTTTTGCACGTTGCAATTTTTGTCATCAGTTAAAATAACCGTGCCTAAATTCACGTGGCGAAGAATTTAAAAAATTATAACATTTTTACGATACTCCTCTTTATATCGATATATATTAACAATAAGTATATAAAAATAAGCTTCTTTAAACTCTGAACGTTTTTACACGTTGCAACTTATATATGTTTCTCACTTAGAACACCCATGTGTTTAATTCCTTTAAATTCGGATACTATTACGGGACGTGCGAATTAATATTTTTCACAAGGACAAATCGATCTGACGCAACGAGACCGCGATGACCAAATTCGTCGTCTTCAATTGTTTACGTTTGTTTTTGCAATGTAATAACAGCAACGAACAGGTACGGATCTGTCCACTTACCAGCCATGATTGTCACTGAACAAGTCACGTCGGCCCCGTTGCGCGATAGGTATATAGCGCCTTATACCGAGTGTCTCAGAAACACCGGGGCGTTCGCGGTACGACAAGAGTTCCCCCCCCGGTTCCCCCGGTTCCACGGGTTCCCAGATGATTTTTCGCCGCGGCGGCGTTGCGCAAACGCGAGATGCGAGGCGATTCTGCGGACCCTCTCGAACTCGATGCTCTCGAATCGAAGCAGGGGCGCGAAGCCGCGAAGAGGATGAAAAGAGGAGAGAAACGAAACGGAATCGCGAGACAAAACTCGTCGGGTTGCGTAATGCGACACCTCCCTCGAGTTAATTCGATGCATAATCGCCTGATCCCCTCGCGCGATACAATTACGCGCGAGAGGAAGGGCAAAGTTCAATTACCGCGTAAATGAATTCGTTATTGGACTCTCGGTACATGGGGCACGTCACGTGGTGTGGTACGTACACACATGCGTGCGTGTGTGTGCGTGGCGCGATACATGTATCACGATCTGTCACACCACCACAGTGACGTGGCGACGTAAACGTAAACTTCAAACGACGTTCGCGTGATAACTGATAACACTTCGTTGGTCCTTCTTCCTTCTTTCGAATTAATTTCTTGCGGAAACTGCTGGCTCTCTGTCGTGTCGATCTCGGTCCAGCGAGCGTCGAGGATGGAACGAAATTTGGTGAAAACGTTGGACGACACGTAAGTGTTGTGGTTAGGAAATGATTTTTCACAGCGTGAGAGCTGTGTTTAACGTTTTTCAAGCTTTGTCACGTAATAATTATTATATTGAATATTATTTTACGAATATTACTTGATATTACTTGGTACAATTGCGTGTCGGTTGCTGTCTTTCATCCACATTACACCCATCTTGTTACTAATCTTGTGATCAACAGTCTTGTATATATACACAAAGTTATAACGTTATTGTATCCTTTAGGTATGACAAGGAAGGTGTTATTGGCTGCATCTTGGCCGACCACGCTGGTCTCTGTCTAGCAGGTAATAAGTCGTCAAAGATGCAAATGAAAAAATTATAGACCTTACGAGGAAGTTACAGGCATGAAAGTCATGCGCTACGAAAACAGCACAGAATTAATAAATGAACTTTTGCAGTTAAAGGTGACGCATCGAGCGACAGTGCTGGTTTGGTAGCAGCCATAGCGGATCTAGTCGCGAAACTGGAGCCAAAATCCGGATCGCCGATTATATCGCTTCAAAATGATAATAGGTAAGCGGAATGTCGAGCAGCTTTGCGATATTTCTAAGCCCAAAACAAAAACTTGCTTCACTGAATTTCAGGCAGTGTATTATACTTCGTCAGGAACCTGTAGTTGGTGCTATATATAAAGATTTATCGACTTGAGATAATCACTGTTGTATACACGGCTAAAACTTATTTATATGCAAAATGCGATGTCTTTTCTACAAAAATATTTTATCATTTAGGTATTAAGTGTATCCAAGTTGTTAATAAAAGAAAACATTTTAATGTGCAAGAATGGCTTTCAACGTGTAGGAATTTATAAGCAATCTCAACTAGTTGTAGAAAAAATAACTGTTTATACATGATATTATAACATTTTACAAGATCTTACAATGAATCTGTAGTTGATTTATATCATAAATCATAAATAAAATAATTGACAAAAAAATAATTTATATGAGGGTTTAGGATCAGTCGCTCTTCTTCTGTTTGGTCTGTCTTCTTTCATACCAATCATACAATTTGCTTGTGGCAAGGTTGATTAATTCATATATCCAGTGATTTTCATATATCCAAGACCCAAGTACAATTATAAACATTACTATACCAATCACTAGATGCCATGCTTTTGCAGCCGGGAATAAGTAAGTCTGGAATAGCGAAAGAGATTACCTTAAACGCTGTGCGATCTTAGCGCATACACATACGTATAATGAAAACACATCGAGGATACTTTACGTGTGACAAATTGGTGACGAACGCCGCGACGAGAAGACACGTGGAGAATATGGGCTTTGGCACCAGTCCGCGTAATGGACGATATACCGTGTCCTGGTATCTCTTATTGATGAATTTCGCCGAGTGTATGATTCTCAGGCTCATATTCACGCAGTTACCGAAGATAAAGCCGACCGGGCCAAACCAGATGACAAACAAATACGATGCGCCCAAGAACGCGATCGACTGGTAGATCATGATCAAGTTGCTTTTGCTTATGGTCGCACTGTCGGCCGTCGCGTTAGAATAGCATTCGGTCACGCCGTTGATTCCCAACAGTAACACGGCGAGGCAATGTGCCCTTAGTAAGAGAACGGGTAAGGGTAAAGTCAGCTTCGAACCACCGTACAACCAGAGCAACAAGCTGGAGTAGGACTGACCGAATACTAGGACAACCAGACCGATACATGTAACGACAGAGCACAAACGTGTCAATACATTCACGCTCTCTTGCACCTTAGCCTGAAATATATTGCTATTAATCTCATAGTTTATAAATATGTACATAAAATTTTATAGGAAGAGTGCAACGGACACTCACTGGATTCTGATCGGGTATCGTTTCATCCCTTTTCACCATCTGCGTGAAGTAAAAATATCCACTGTCCTCGATTGGACGGAAAATGAATCTAGCAGCTAGCGAACCCATATTGTTCACAATATCGTAGACACCCTTAAAGAAAGAGAAGAATGAGGAGTTAGCGCGATGACGGTATCGCGGTACATATTAAACACAAACCTGTTCTGTGAACGTCAATACTGGCATTATAGTCATGATGTATCTTTCGCCATCCGTCAAAACCTGCTTCAATATTCCTTGCCAAAAGAAGCTCCATGTGAGATCAATTAACTTGCTATCGAAATACGAATCCTACGAAGTAACTGTTGTACTGTTCTTATAGAACGATGATGTAGCAATGCAATCGTATTTAATACATACATTATTTTCTAGCTGCCCGGGCAAAAAGTCTTTTATAGCGCGAAAGGGAAACTCCCTTATCACATATTCGTCGCTACTGTCTTTCAAAGACATTCTTCGTTTCTGTGAACATTTGTTCAGGTTCTTGATGTGATGATGAAAATACACATAATGGCTCGTTGTGTAAAATACTGCCGCAACAAGCTGAGCGATGCCGAACGCAAGCAACGCGTTCTCCGGATAATATAATATTAGCGGGACAAACGTCATAGTGCGAATAACGATCATGATCGTGTCCAGAATTATCTGAAAGAACCAACATGAGTCATGACAGTTGAAACACCTATCTCTCGAGGATCTTACGTATCTATTGTTTTCATTGCCTTACTTTAAGCCTAACGAAGAGAAATGCGCTGGCGACTAATTGAACGACTAAGGAAGACAGTTCTATGATACACGACAGTCCAACTGCCCAAACTGCAAACGTGTAGTACGGTGGTAACGCCTCTGTGGTGGAGAGCACAAACAGCCAACCGTATCCACATAGGAAGGACATCACAACGCATGTAGGTACTCTAGAGCGTTAATTAATCTATATAATTTTGTTAAAGGAAAATAATTGAGTCTCTCAGAAGCTAAACTGATTGACTCCATTTTTTGGACTAAATTTTCTAATTTCAATATACTGTCTGATTAGTTTTACAACTTCATCAATTTTCTTTGTTTTTTTATAATTTATATAAAGAGACTTAGTCAGTTTAGCTTCTGAGAAGTTTGATTATTGTGTACATGGTGAACTAACGTCAGCCAGAGTAGATTTACAACTTGGGCCCAATTGTGTTCCGCGGTGTTAGTCAGACATGCTTTCACAAATAGCTCGCGCGATAGGAACAGTATCGTAGATTCCAGTAGGAGTAATCTCACGGTAATGACACCTAGGACGGCCAGGCCAACATGACGGACAACAAATGCGTTCAGGACAAATGTGATGCAGCGACAGAATATCTGTGGAAGAAGAGTCTTTCTGAGAGAAGTCCTGCACGATGTTGGCATCTGCTGATATACACGGAAGCAGGTGCCTCTCAACTTATAGATTAAAACGAACGATGTATTCGGAATATCGTAAAGGGGAATTTGGTGCAAGTACATCGTGATCCATTGAGGGAGCTTCGGAACTCTCCAGCGTTTGCAGGAGCTATCCAGGTTTTATAAGCGTACCTGAAATATGATGCTGAACGAAGCGTTCTCCAGGCTGCTCTTCAGGATACTCGGCATTTTCAGGCCGATCCGACAGAAACATGAATATCTCGAGATTCTCGCCGGGAGACGTGGAGAAACGTCAACCTCTTTCCCGAGAGGTTAGGTAAGGTTATGTGAGAAGGTTACGACCGCGAGGACAACCGGGATCACTTCTTCTTCTTCTTCTTCCTATTTTTATATCGGCTCCTGCCGCTTTTCAGCAGACAATACGGCCAGATTTGCCACTGTTTGTTTAACAGTCCGAATCACTGATTGCGTAGCGAAATCTGAGTGGAAATTACTGGAAGTCCGAGTGGAAATCGTGATTGCAGATTGCATCAGCAATCTTCAAAAATTTATTCAGGACAAAACACGTGTTCGAACACTGTCGAACACGACCTGCACGACCACGACTGGACCACGTCTCACCACGTTCGCCGATCATCTCTTCTCAGTTTTGTACAACGATACGTGTCGTCGATCCCTTTGGTTTGCATAGATGAAGGTTCTTCTCATTGGCTGTTAGAAATATATGCGCATGAGCACACCTGTGTTCTTCCACCGATGTTTCCACGTTATGATGCGTAGTTTACATGATACTATTTTTCGCTACGTAGCGAAGAGAAGCGTCATGTAAACTGATGTAAACTGACCTTCGTCGCCGATTGAGGACGACAACCAAACTTCGACTAATTTAATCGATGATTAATTCTCCTTTATTAATTCTTTAGTCAGGTACTACTTAACATGGATAGATTAATTTACTTTTTGTTTAATATGGAAAGAAAGATTAGGGACGAGGAGTCGCACAGTTGAGAATTTTGTTACAAGCAATAATAATTCTGTCGATTAACTTAATTAATTGGTGATTAACTTAAATAATAGCTACTATTTCGATAACACGGATAATTTATTAATTTTTTTTGCTGTTTAATGTATGGAAAGAAAGATCAGATCAAGAACGATATGAATTGTAATAATTAGAAATTGCAATGTGCTGTAAGCAATTCTGTCGACTAGCTTAACCAGTGATTAACTTCATTGAATAGCAGCGGTATTATTTCGTTAATATGGATAATTTATCAATTTTTTGTTGCTCAACATATGGAAAGAAAGATTAGGTCAAGGACGACGAATTATGTAGTTAGAAATAATATATATTGTCTAAAGCAATTTCGATGAATTAATTTACCAATTTACCAATTAAGTTAATCAAAGTTTGGTTGTCCTTGAGGGTCTCTTGAGGGGTTGGTGGATTTCAGTAATTTCTAAAGTGGATGATACTATAATCCTTCTTGAGTCAATAGGAGTGCCCATCAGGGATAACAAAATTCTGAAGAGAACAAATCAACAAATGAGTAAATTGTTCATTGATGAGTAAATTGAAGTGCAGCTTTATGTAACTTTTTTCTTTTTTGTATAACATCAGAGGGTAGCGATCATGTAACTTTTTCCCTGGAGCGGAAACGTGAAAAGTGAAAAGTTTCATGTAACTATCTCTTTCTATCGGTGTTGAATAGAAAGAGATAAACTTTTCACTTTTCACGTTTCCGTCCTAGGGGAAAAAAGATACATGATCGATCCCCAGATTAAGAATTTCTAATTAGATCCTACAATTTTACAATTTAGTAAACGTACGTTTTATTTTTTGTCACTTTGGATTCTATAGAATAGGAATCTATTCTTGTCTTGCTTGTCAAAACAAGAATATATTCTTGTCTTCGACGACTATTATCTTCGTTTATAAGCGATCACGTAAAGACGTAAATGAATGATGTGAATATATATGTCACGATGATGAATTTTTACTGCTTCATCTGCAACGCGCGTTGATTAACGAGAAGTCGTTGCAAGTCATCATTGTTGTTGCAAGCTTGCAGAATATTTTTCCAAGGAAAAATTATCTCGTGAAATTATATCGACCCATTCTCTCGCTTGCTGAACGTCTTCTACCAACTTCTCTTATAGCCTATATTCTCTTTTTTTTCGTTCAAAGTCTATGTGCAATTTATTATTTTATCACAGGAAAAGAGAGAGAAAGAGGGAGGGTGCGGGATATTTAAATAAAGCGCAACGTTACGATTCACAGCTGTAATATATGTCGCAACGTGATGGTTGAGCAATTTACATTTACATCGTTTGAAAACCGATTAGTAAGATTAGTTTGAAGCCCAAATAACAAATTGCAAATTGCTAATCAACGAGTATATATATATATATATATATATTTTTTTTTTTGCAACAGGATTACGCAAAATAAAAAACGGTTTTGCGACGGGGTGTGGTAAAATCAACTGACATTTAACTAAACCGCTTGTTGAAACCTCGCAGAAATGAAATTCGCGCATTGTCGCAGTAACAGAGAACGACAGAGCGATATCGACAATTTTATCGAGTGATATAAAACGATAAGGACGCGGTTGGATCAGAAATTCGGCACGTGGTAGGTATACGATTATAGTAAGACATAAAAGATTGTCAGTAAAATCCAAATAACTATATACTATCTACATAAACGTGATAAACACACATAATAATGAAATATTAATATTGTATACTTAACAAGTTCCCAGATAGCAAAGTGACATTTAGTGACGGTTATTGCCGTAATACTTAATGCCGTCTTAGTGATGGCAACACGTCAAGTTTCCGTCACTACGGCATTATGACGGCATTTGATGTCACTGTGCTATCTGGGTTCTTTTTTTAGTTTTCGTGAGAAAATCGCGAACAATTAAGCGTCGATAAATAATTCAAGAAGCGAGAGTGTGTTTTAAAAAAGAGACAATTAAGTATTTATAAAGGAAAGAAAAAGAGAAGAGGAAGTAATTTTACGAATCCAGTTCCCGAGAAAGAAAATAATTGTGGCAGTTTCTGTTTAATAAAATGCAATCGAACAATTTCAAGGATCTGTGAACGATGCAGCGAGGAAAATAAGGCAAGAAACTAGGCGAGGAAGAAGGGATAGGAAATTGCGCGAGAACGTTAACAACAAGGACGGATATCCATTTTAGAAGAGGAAGAAAAAGAAGTCAATCGCGCGATCAGCTGATCGCCACCGCGTCATTCAGTCATTCTTACAATTCTACCATGGCGCGTAATGTTTTCCGGACGGCACAAAGCAACCATCGTCTCAGGTAAATGAGTGAAGGAGTGATCGTAGAAACTAGAAAGGATATTCGTAGAAGAAGGAAAAGCAGACGACGAGTCAACGGATATATTCCCTAAGGATGGAATCCGGAAGGATTTAGCGCGCATGGAGAGAACGAGATCGTGCACATGAAAGGGCCGTCGCACAAACAAGAATGGTCGTAAAAGCGATTAAACTGTAGCAATACGTTTAATGAGACATTACGTATTGCTTAGCGGAGTAAAACGTCGGAGTAAAACGTATCTAAGCGAGATCAGCTTAGGCGTCACGCTTTTACATAACTCGGGAGAGTTATTTCATGCATGGCAGCCTTTACAGTGTCCATCGAGGTGGTGCGCGCTCGGCGAGATCGAATTCCCTGTACGAGCGATCGCGGCGGACGCCGCGTTTCCGCGTAGTAGCGTTCCTGTCGGCGTCCCGTTTGCTTTTGCTGTACAGTTATCGCAGTATTATTTATACAGCAGCGGACTGCTGTAGTCAGTGTAGTCGTCGTCGTCGTCGTCGGTCGACTCGCACGGCGCACAGTCGGACGGTGCGAGCGGAACAGAAGGGAGCGTCCGGTCCGGGTCGACGACGGTCGTTGGTGTGTGTGATTTGCGCCGCTCTCCACGCTCTCGTGAAAATCTGATGAGTAAGTGTCACGCCGGCTTGGCGTGAGACGTCACGCCTGACCGTTGCTCCTCGTCGCGTGTTCCCACTTCCCTGTCGCCGACGCGATTTTTCGGGTCGACGACGTGACGTTCGACGACGACGACGACATGACGGCTGGCGTGGTCGTCGTCAACCGAACGTAGCTCGTGCTGCTCGTGCATCACCAAAGTTCTCTCGAAAATAGCTCGTCCGCATCAACGAGTCGAAAATATCGACGCTTTGTATGACGCGGCTGGCAAATTGGCAATAGGTCGGTGAGAGTTGGGAATAGGTGGCTGACGCGAGCTCTCTGCGAAATGGGAACAATGTCATGAGAAAGCGGGGAGATCGATCGCGCTTAGATAATTACTAATTTATCATACGCGTTTACATAACGTGATATTTCGTATTTGTGCTGTTATATGTTATCGTTTGAAAACAGTGGGGCCGAAGAGCGCTTAGAAGCCGCCCGGGCTCTTTCATCGGCGCGTGTAATCAAAACATGAATTGTAAACTTTCAGCAGTATCATATACTTGTTGCTTTCAATGTCATAACAGAAACTGAATTTATGTGCGCGATAAAGTACTATTTATATTGCTGATATTGCATTTGGTGATGAGCATTCGCAGTCGACGTGATGATAAAAGATAGAATTAAATTTTTTGTTTTTAATTCAATCATCAGCAAGCGTACAATAACAGGATTACGTTAAAGCGACTTGAGCATAAAAATGTGCATATGATATCGTGAACTTATGTGACGTTACTTATGTAAATATATGCCTACGTATGTGCACGTGCGTACCTCACACATTGTGTGCGCAAATAAAAGGAATTGATCTTTGACTCTTGACTTAAAAATAGTTCTTTACACGTGCAAGTTTACAAAGCTCTCTGCGTTTGATGATTTTGAAAAAGATATGACTGTGTTTAAAAAAATTTAAAGGAATCTCTCTCTCTCGTATTTACATGATATTTTAAACATGATGTCACGAAGACGGACATATAAGAGACTCTGGAGACAGAGATACCGTCTTACTTGAAATTATATTTAAAAAATTGTTTTTAAATGTACATATCCTTTTTCAGGGAATATATTATTTACCATAATAGAGGGGTCCGGAGCGAGCTGTTTCACTCTGAGCAATGAGTCCGCAAAGTCATAAGAATAATCTAACTGCAAAAGACATGCAGTCCAACGGATACTCTGCTGGCAATACCATGGCCAAAGAAGCGAAAAATCATTCATCTCCTTGTGAGTCAGTGGATTGTATGTGTGCTTAGATTGCCAATTTTTTACTTTTTATTATATACCATGTTTGCTACATCAACATCAGTTTTCAAGTGGTGTTTAGTACTTTATATCTTATGTCATGATTATTATAATTTTTTTCAAATTTTTTATGTATATCAAGATAGAATGACTATACAAAATGAGCAACTGAGCAATGACGTATCTAGATCAATATATAAGCTGACGAGTGTAAATATTCAAAATTCAAATCCCTTAATATAATCGTTTCCAAGTATAATTTCATCGATAATTTAATCTTTATTTAAATCTATATACTTTGGCGAAAGGCTGATTAACCTTTATCAGTTAATGGCCAACCTTCAGCTGAAAATTAGTGGTCGAAAATACTAAAACTAATGAAACTGTGAATTTTGTACTTGGAAAAGACTATGAACTGGAAATATCATGTCCAATACTGTGTCTAATATTATAAATATTGTACTTGAAAGACTATATGCATTTGGAAATACTGCGTCTTTACACTGTGAAGAGTTGTATATACAATAATTATTATATCGTATAGACATCTACGCTTGCCGGCTTGTATCGGTCTGAATATCATCGCTTAGATTTTTCTATAAAAAAAGTATCAAATTTTGTTCTTAATTTAATTTTGTTAAGCTAAGTAACATTCGTAACAAAGTAGATAATGCTTGCGACAAGAATGTTATCCTTATTGCTTGATTGTCGCTAAAAGAACATTTGTAATTAGATAAATTCTCTTAATGTACATATATCTTTACATTTTGTTGCCACAATTTTTCTGCATGACGTGCCTATTAATAATCATATTTCTAAAAATTTAATCTTACATAGCACATTTTTACAAAATTGTGCTTTTCTAATTGCTAGTGATCATCGCATCTTTTTTACAAAAATGTATTTCTAACATTATCATATTTTTATACAAATTACAAGATGAAATATTAATTGTAACATCGTTGTTACAGCGATGCCTTGGTTTGGGATGGATATAGGCGGTACATTGTGTAAATTAGTGTACTTTGAGCCAAAAGATATAACGCGAGACGAAGCGGACGCAGAAGTTGAGACGTTAAAAAATATTCGTCGATACCTTACCAAAAATTCAGCATACGGAAAAACTGGTCATCGTGATACACATTTACAAGTGAGCGTTGTTAAATATTTAACTTGTACTTTCTGGAATTCACTGGTTACGTAGACCCCTGTTGATAATTGCTGATTTTAACGATTGTTTCAGATGAATAACGTCAGCATTAGAGGCAGACGAGGAACGTTACATTTTATTAGATTTCCCACAAGCGAAATGGGAAATTTTTTAGCACTAGCAAAATCAAAGGGTATGGCCAATCTCGTGACTACTGTTTGCGCCACTGGTGGTGGTGCTTTTAAGTTCGAAGATAATTTCAAAAAGGTTGGGAAAATCGCCTATCTTGATTTCTGCCTTATTATAATTGCGACATGAATAACAAATAATTGTTAAAATATATTACAAAATATCTCTGGCAGGAAGTAAATATGAACTTGGCAAAGTTCGATGAATTAGATAGTTTAATACGCGGAATGCTCTATATAGAGACTACGAATCCACGTGAATGCTATTATTGGTCGAATCCCACCGATGACAGCAAATGCCAAAAAGTACCCTACGACTTCTCCGAACCATATCCTTTCTTGGTAAGTGTATATAGAAATATTTCGTTGTGCGCTTTTTTGACTGAAGGAGTTACTGATTGATTATATCTTGCAGCTCGTTAATATAGGCTCTGGAGTAAGCATACTGGCTGTGTATGGGTCAGAAAATTATAAAAGGATATCTGGAACAAGGTAAATTGCGCATGTGTTATATTTTGTAGTGGCAAGATATTTGTTGTCAAGTAATAACGGTATAACATTTGCCTTATAGTTTAGGTGGGGGTACGTTCTTAGGATTATGTTGTCTGCTTACTGGATGTAATACCTTTGAGGAGGCGATAGAATTAGCAACAGGCGGTGATAATACAACAGTAGATAAATTGGTTAAGGATATTTATGGCGGCGGTTATGGTCGTTTCGGTCTTCCCGGAGATTTAGTTGCAAGCAGGTACAATTGTAAAACACAATAATTAACTCCTATTCTAAGATGCAATTTCTTTATTTTGATTTTTAATTATCTTATTCTATATTTCATTGTTCTTAGTTTTGGACAAATGAATTCTAAAGATCGCAGAAATACCGTCACGAAGGAAGATTTGGCGCGTGCAACTCTTGTTACTATCACGAATAATATTGGTTCTATTGCGCGTATGTGTGCTGGCAATGAAAAAATCGAGAGGGTAATAATATATGTAATTTATGTTATATATAATTTCTCAAACTGGCCATTTGTAACAATTTTCGTTTTCAGGTCGTATTTGTAGGGAATTTTCTCAGGGTAAATCCCATAGCGATGAAGTTATTGGCCTATGCTATGGATTATTGGTCCAAAGGAACTTTGAAAGCCCTGTTTTTGGAACATGAAGTAAAAATCTAATTGAAAGCTCATATTTTAAAATAATTTCTCAAACTGGCCATTCAGACCAGACGTATCACTGGGTATTGTGTCTTGATTTCAGGGTTATTTCGGCGCGGTGGGATGTCTATTACAATTTAATGGCGAATCGTGCTAAACACAATAGAAAATGTCGGGGAAACAGTCATACAACATGCATCATTCCATATGACCAACTTCGTAGAACATTTCTCGAGTGAGCAAGATTGTTCAACATAATTATATTTATTTTTGTTACATTTTTCTCAATTATTCATGAATCTACTGTCTATTGAATAATCGTTTATTATAATGAGAATACGGAGAAACCTTGATATTTAGCAATAAGATTAAGGATATATTTGTAAAATGTCATCGTATAATTTATCACTATTTTAATGTAGGAAAAAATAATTGTGTCAAGATAGTTCTTTTCTTTTTTGGTCGGAGGGTAATTATTTCGATATAATTGTTCGATTACGAGCACAAATTTGATACTCGGCAGGTAGAATCAATAATGGACCAATCCAAAGGGATTAAGGATTGCCTTTCCTTCCGATGTTCGTTACATGCCGCATATAGACTAGTTCTACCTCATAATTTATATTGTAAAGTTTTTCTACGAATGTGCACAGGTTTTTATGTATATAAGTAATATGGCAATCGTTATTACACTTGCACATTTTTTCGTAACAATGGAATAAAATCATTGTAGCGGTAAATACTTTCGCACTTTACTTTAATTGTTAATATTTGTTATTAATGCATTGCGTGTTATATAAGATGAAATTTTTAATACGAATTTTTTATTGAATATTAATGCAACTTGCTAATGAAACATTATTCATTCGCATCTGGCAATTGCATAAATTAAGAATTTTTTATCGATTCAGTGAGCTATTGTAATGCAAAATATACGCTTCCGTCAGGATATTATGAAACGATGCAGTACATATTCCAAGTTATCAAAGATGTGTCAAACGTTAAATCTTGTTTCTGAGAAATATGTAGTAATGCGATCGAAATCATTAAAAAACTGACATTATATCGCAAAGAAAATGTATATATTTTAGAAATATTGTTTTTTAGAAAACAGTATAATCGTGATATATATTTATCTTCTATTTTAACTATTTGAAATGTAACAATTGATAAAACTTTCGATATGTTATTACTTGTAATTTATCGAATAATTTGACATTACCACAAACGTATCCTTATGCAAACGAATAACTTATTTCTGTTGCAATGTATTGTGAAAACATGCCAAACAAACTTTAATAAAATATCATTTTAATATACAATGCAAAATGTATATGTATGTCCATACCCATTACATCGTGTTATTCACAAATAGAAATAAAACTTTGTGAGTAAAATTAAGTATTGAACATATAATATGTAAATATTTTTTGAATATTAATTTCAATAATATATATCATCGTATTATATATAGATATATAATGTATTTTTTATATAAATTTCATATCTGAAAGACGCATCTAAAAGAGTCCCTATACCAAAAGTTGCATGAAATATATCTGTATATATATAAGGAATAAGGATATAAGACACACGGTTACTTAGCAACGTTCTTACAAAACAGTCCACTCTAAATGTCAAGCCCGACTGATTTGTATAGACGTAGTCAGCTGATGTGAGACTATAGATTTAGTGGTATCGTCATTATTATTCGTGTTAATTTTTTTACAATCCTTGAAGAAACCGGTATATTACATAAATCTTTTTACACCTTTTTTGATATCTATAAAAATGGTAAGCTCATTAATTTTAATTATTAACCTGTTATAAACGATTGCTTTTGCAACGCTAGATTATCAATATTTTTATCAGTATTTTGCCAATACATACTTTCTCACTACATTTTTATATAATTCCATATATGTAGCTATGATTCTTCTCTATCTATGATTTTATTTTCTCTTTTCCATCTCTTATAAATTAATATGTTTCTTAACTGTGTATTAAATTATTTAAAATTAATAAAAAGGGTCCCAAGAAAGCAAAAGGGAAAGCAACCGATAACGTCGATGGGGTAGACACAACAAAAATGAATAGAGAGCAATTGGAAATATATGCTCATAAGATATTGGAAGAGATGGAACGTGAACGGGAGGAAAGAAATTTTTTTCAACTAGAGAGAGACAAATTGCGAACTTTTTGGGAAATTACGAGACATCAGCTGGATGAAGCACGTGCTGTAGTCAGGTATTTTGGTAG
Organism: Temnothorax curvispinosus; assembly: GCF_003070985.1. Lineage (NCBI taxonomy): Eukaryota > Metazoa > Arthropoda > Insecta > Hymenoptera > Formicidae > Temnothorax > Temnothorax curvispinosus. The sequence continues at coordinate 375,232 of NW_020220679.1, read as the reverse complement.
TGGTGACTAACTGTTTGCGATGTTACGTAAACGCATTTAAAATTCTTTAGAAATAAAGAACGTGAGAAGGAAGAATTAGCAGAGAATCATGAAGCTGAACTTAAATTATACAAGCAGAAAGTAAAACATTTGATGTATGAGCATCAGACTAATTTGTCTGAAACCAAGGCCGATCATCTGGTTGCTCTTAAACTGGCGCAAGACGATCATGTCGTGCAAGAAAACGAGCTTATTAAAGACAAGACGGAGCTAAAAAAAGTGCAGAAAGAACAAGAATTGGCGTATATGAACGAAATCCGCGCATTGAAACTGGTAAGACGTAAATATGTATAACGATTTGCTGCAATCTACATGTACATATTTAGTAAATTGTAATTGAGAAAAAATCTCTTATTTTTATACGTACAAAATGCAGCACAATTCGGAGGAAATGAGCAATATGATGAAGAAATTTGAATCTGAAGCGGTAGAATTGGAGCAGAAATACGAACAAAAATTAACTAGTCAATATGAGTCCTTGATATTGAAGCATCGCATGGAAATAACCGAAGTGGAAGAGAGGAAAAACGCGCAGATCGCTAACCTGATAAAGAATCACGAGAATGCGTTTACTGAAATGAAAAATTATTACAACGATATCACTCTGAATAACTTATCGTTAATTAAGAGCATGAAGGTGAAGCCTTATTATAAATCGCACAATTATAAATATTATAATTATGGAAAACAAGAATCGAGGAATTTCTAATTAACGTAGCAAATCTTTTAACAGGAACAAATGGAAGTAATGAGAAACAATGAGGAACGTATGAAGAAGCAAGTACGAGAATTGACAGCAGAGAATAAAAAATATTCGGCTGACCTGAAAGCTTCGCAGGAAACGGCTGCCGAACTTAATCGGCAACTTGCAAATTACGAGAAAGACAAACAATGCTTAGTTGTTGGTATCTGAAACACAACTTTGGCATATAATAGCGCTATAAAGAACTAAAACTGAATTAATGATTATTACAGAATACAAAACGGAGATTGTCCACAGTGGTAAAAGATTTAGAAAATTTAAAATGGGAGAATGAAGTTCTCGAGCTGCGTTTTGAAAAAGTGAGACATTTAAATATACATATTCAAACATATAACATCTTCGAAATGTATATATACCTTTCTAATTTTATTTAGTGTCAATCCGAGAGAGACGAGTTACATTCTAGATTTGTCTCGGCTATATTCGAACTGCAACAGAAAACGGGTTTAAAGAATGTGCTCTTGGAAAAAAAATTAGAAAAGTTGTCGGACTTACTGGAGCAACGTGAAGCGCAGATTAGCGAAGTGTTAGCTGCTGCCCAATTGGATCCTGCGGCGGTGGTTAGTGTGAATAAGAAATTAGAGGTATGCGTTAAACACAATCTCATTATGCTCATCTGAATTAGATACGAATGTGGTAGCAATACAATATTTCTTTGTAGGATATGCTCAATAGAAAAAATACTGCAATAAAAGACCTACAATATGAATTAGCGAAAGTGTGTAAAGCACACGACGATTTGTTAGCGGCTTATGAGAGTAAACTGCAAGAATACGGAATTCCCAAGTCTGAACTTGGATTTCAGCCTCTGAGGATGAAGATAGCCGGTACAAAATTGGGCTTGGGTCCAGCTAGTCTCGTTACCTCAAATCAGTAATATATTTTATAAATGTTTATATATAATCGATTTATGAAAAATTTATATTCCTTGTCTGAGAAAATCATACTGACAAGTGACATGCTTTATCGCTATTTTTATATACCTATTTTAATGGAAGAGATAATAAGTTTTTAATAAGCCGTATAATACTTGACATGTGTCTAGTAGTACACTATACAAACTATTCGGTAATACGCGCATTTAATGCATCTAACGATAATTACTAAAAAGCGATACTTCAAAAAACCTTATCTTTAAATATAATAGATATATAGAATTAATTTTGACACAGAGTATTTTTATTCTGTAAAACAAATACATTTTAGCTTATGCGTTATGTTCTCAAAAATTACATAAAATTATCACAGAGAATGTACAGAGTAGATTGTATCGATGCCTGGAAGTTGTATAGTCTCAGTAATTATTCAACATATTTATGCTTTTGCCTCCAATCACATCTCTCGTCGCAATTAATATTGGTTAATATTAAAAAATCTGATATCATGTACGATTCATACATTTTCATGATTCTATTACTAATTGTATAACTTTTCTTTGCGTTCCAACATCTTGTCAGATATCTAACAACTGGCAGGCACAAATACACTGAAGATACATTCATATATAGATATTAACATATAGATATTAGACACTGACTAGTCTAACTTGTAAAACACTATAAGTCAAATACATCAGGTCACATGGTTAATAAATTTTTAACACTGGCTTTATGTAAAATATTTCCCCATCCGTTTCTCGCGCAATAATAGCAATAGTCTGTAAACTTTTCCATTTTATAATACTTTACGGTTAAGTGAAGAAATAATTTATCATTTGCTCACAGATTTGTAAATATTATACAACGCTTTGTATAGATATAATTTTATAATACATATATAGATGTGTATACGTATATATATAATATATATACATATATGTATACATATATATTTATATATATGCTTATATGTATATTAAGAATTTTGGCACAATAAGAAATAGAATCACAGTTGAAATCATTGTACATTATAAGATTTACAGATGGTTTTGTCAATACGTCGGTTTCGTGTTTCTGTGAAGTGTATGTTACACGCTTGCTACGATATGAAATGCACATTGAACCGTGTAAATTAACTTAAAACCCCACAACACTAGGCTACATTATAGAAAATTACGAAATAATATATAAAAAATTCAGGTTTCGGAAAAGATCGCGCGAAACGCTAAGAGATTAACCAGATAATTCTGAGCACTGCAAAATTTAGAATTTATCTGTACGCGTGTTTTTTTTTATCTTTCTTTGAATTAGGCTCGTTTGGTTACCACCTTGTCTGAAAAGAACATCCGATCTACGCTGCTTTTCCTTTTCATTAAATTTTTACGGCCGTGTCGAGTGTGTATCAGAGTCGTAGAAAAAATAAGCATCTGTTTCAATTTTAGATATTAGTGGTCCATTGTTCCATTGTAAACCTTTTCTTCGAGTTCCTTTAAAGATTCGCTCGCTACGTTTAAAGGTGCATCGATTTCTAACTTGGTGCGCACACTCAATTTAAATGGGAGCGTAATATATGCTTAACATCGTTAAGCAGTATGACGCATTTATACATATAAAATTTATATATTCATGTAGCAACACACTTTCATTTTACTACTAGCGAGATCCTTACGCATTTGCGTGATAAATAAAAAGAAAATATATGAGCGTATGTATTATCTAGATAGGAGAAAGGCAAGGTACACTTTCAAGTAGTTCAAAATTACCATATACTCGCATAAATAGCAGATGTAAATGTACGATGATTATCTATGTGGCTTGTACACGCTTGGTCTGCGGTCTGATAAGAGTTGTGTTAATTAATTTCAACGTTGAATTGCAAATTTTGTACTTTACTGGCATTGAAAAGGAACCATAAGTTTCCGGAAACTCTCTCGTTGTAAATTAATTAAAAGTTTTCAAGAATAATTTATTGACTTTCGAAAAAATTATGTGTATTACAAAAAAAAATGTACGCGCGTACGACGTAACATAAATGCGATCTTGTTAGCTTTACGGATTATTTAATTTTCTCGTTCAACTCATTATCCTCCAGTTTGGTAGAACGTCAGCGATCAACGTAGAAAAGTATGTTGTTACATTGTAAACTACGGTTTCGCCGGCGGCCAAAATCGCCCCAAAGGAGCCGTAAGTACCGTAATCTATTATGCTATGATTGCACGCGGACAAGACCGCCAGATCTTTCCCTGGGCCCTTGCCATCGTTCTCCGACACGAAGCTGATTCGATGACGCTTACTGCGCAAGTTATACTTGCACCAGGCGATATTATCGCTCGTCACTACGAAGACCACGTTGCTGTACTTGCCGGCGAAGTAATCCATCGCCGACAGGTAGTAATTTACCGGCGCCGGCCGCGTCTTCAACTTCTGCCAGAGGTAATCTACGTAGTCGGTTCTGCGCACGTGTACGCTGACGTAGGTCGGCGAGGACAGGTTGAACTTCTCCGCCACGCGTTTCAATACTTTCTCCGCGTAGATCCTTAGACTCGGTTTAAACGTAAATTCCCGCCGTACATCGTCCAGCCAGACTAATATCAAAGACCAATAAGCCGCGTGCCTGAGAAAGAATTCAATTCTTATTTAATTTAAATATTTTAAAAGATTAAGAGAGAATTATAAAACTTATTTTATTCTATATAAGTAATGAAGGTTCAGACGATTAAAGAATCGATTGAAAATATAAAGAACGTGGGAGCCGACTTACGGCTCTATGCTCTTTATATTTTCAATTGCTTATTTTGTTCTGTATCATTTTATTCGTGCATTTATTCATGCATTTGTGTATGTAAAATCTTCAACGATGCTAACCTGGGTATAATGATGTTTTGCTCCGTGCTGTTCCACTGACTAAGCGAATTAACCACCTGACCGACGTCGAGCGTACATCTGCCAATATAGCTGAGCGGTGGGATGCTGAGGTTCTCGAAGTGTTCCTCCAGAGTCTTGAGGATGCAGCGCGGCATGAACGGCTCTAGGCCGGTCCTCCGGGCGGTCGCCCACACGGAGGCGTATTCCCAGATCTGGTTGCCCAGCCTACCGCCCTGTACCGCCGAGACTATGCCGTACTTGGGGCAGGGATTGTTGCGCAACTCCGACGCCGGTATACGGACATTCTTCAGGTTCGTGCGACAGAGCGCCTGCTCGTACGCGAAGATCTTCATGTGACGTGCCGGCGGGGTCGACGTGTACATGGGAAACAGGAAGACGTGGATGCCAAATACCACTAACAGCGCGAGGACTATCGCGCTCGCAAGCACATGCTGTTGAGCGTGACTCATTCTTTCCGCTAATTTTTGCGCGCCACGCAAATTTTCAGCGACGGAATGCTCTTTTTTTTCTCTAGCACTTTTTCTCCCTCGCTCTACGTGCTTGCTCTCTACCCTTTCTTCACTACTTTGCTCTGCTTCTCGTTTGCTCTGCCTCTACTGGTCGGCCGCTCGCTTCTCGCACTAGTCCGGCATTTCATATCTACAGGTGTGCCATGTCCTTTGCTTTCCGACGTACATCTTGACAACAATAAATGAGCGATTAATGAGCGATAAATGTACGGATGTCGTTTAGAATGATGATAACCACAAAGATATTGCGCATGTATATAATTTAAGGATAACATGATGTTTATTATGTACAATTTGAAATATCACGCGTTGTTATTTTAAGACTAAAGTTGAGGCAATCTGCATGTAACGTAGAAGTAGAATAACAATGAGGACAGAAAATTATAGAAATCTGTTTTTAATATGATACGATAATGAATATGAGAGTTCATCAATTTCAATTTTTTTATATTATAAAGAAATATTTCAAAATATATTTGGAGTATTACTTCAGAAATATATACTAAGAAATTTTAATCATATATGGATTTAAAAATAGAATCTCACATTAGAATAGCATAGCTCCATTAAATTGTATTCCATATATTTCATTTTGGAGTGTCCCAAATTCCTTTTACTCAATCAGTACGCGCATAACATACTCGCTTTCCATGGAAATGTGTCAAGTAGTTTAAATGTAATTTAATCCATCCTCCAGACAGATTAAATTGCATCTTCTCCAGATAAATTGAAAAAGGACATGGCTTACACGCAATTACTATGCAAAGCTCGAGTAAAATTCCATGCAAGCAGTGATTCTGGCAAAACGTAAATTATGTCAGCCTTTTGTAATCCTAAGAATATCAAGAAATTCGGTAATGGTACCGCTAATGATCTGATTGTGAGCTAATTCGTTGAGCGCGATTTTCGATACGAACCATGCAGTAACTTATCTCTTCCAACAAGTACAGCAGCTGTATCCCAACGGTGTTAATAAGAGCGTAATTAATACGGGGTGACGGTGTATGGGAAGGGTATGCGGGACGTATAAAACCCTTTATTACGGCCGTTTGCTTCCACAGATCGTTCTCATCGCTCGGTAAGTGAGAGGGTGGGGTTCAAAAGTTTTGAAAAATGGCACGTTATCACGCTGTCACGTTTAATGATGTGAATTTTCTATCGCGATATGAGAAAACTTGAAAATTTAAAGCTCGTGATAAACAACGTTATGAAACAAGACATAAACAATTTTACGTGGCTTAGGATTCGCTGGGGCGAAAGAAAAGTTTTAGTTCGCGTATACCTACGCGAAATCCAGGCTGCGATCCATTTGACGCTATAAATGCTTTGAACCGTTTATCGAGATCCAGCGACTTTTCGCGATTTTTGGACATACGAAACTGCGACGCACACGTCTTGCTGTTAATCTTCGTCGCAAAAATTAATCCTCTCGTGGAAAATCTGCAAATTTTGCACAGTCGCGTACATATATATATGTACATATACATATGTATATATATATATATACAAACTTATTTGAAGTTATTGCGTCGCAAGGATGAGAACTGCGTGACACACATTCTCCTCGAACCACCACCGTCAACGCGACGCGCACAGCTCGAGATCAATTTCTGAGAGAAAGAGAGAGAGAGAGGGACCTTTAAGAAACGTAATAAGAGGTTTCCGGGATCGCCATGTTCAATAGCGCGTTACTCTTCTCAGTTTCCTGCGTGGAGATGGGAGTCAGGTTCAGGTTCAGGTATCGGGTGCACCAACGTCCCTGGCCTCGACTTACCTTCCTCACGTTTGCACTACGATCAGTAGATATATCATAATGAAAGAATCGCAATACTTATTCGCGACAAAGACAAATCTCGAGACCGTGATTAACCTTCTCCGGGGCCAGCTTCCGCCCTTTTAAACTCTCGGCCTCCCGGCGCGCGAGCTCGGCGAGAGTTAATTAGCCGCGGGAGTCCGGGCCTCCGAGCTCCGGGAGCAATTTCGCGAAAGACGGAGTCCTACTCACCCGTTCCGGCGAACTCGGAGCGATTCGCGACGCACAGGTCGAGCCTCGCAAGCAGCCGCGAGTTCCGCTCGCTCATGTTTGTCCCGGCGCGCGGACGCTTGTTGCACCCCGGCCGCCGTCAGTGTCAGTCGCCGTCGACGCCGTCCCCGTTTCTGTCGCCGCCGTCGGGCGTCGTCGCCGTCGCCGCACTCGTTGCACAGCGCCGTCTCCGGCGTCTCCCGTCCCCCGCTTCGCGGCAACCTTCAGGCCTTCAGGGCGACTGGCGACACTCGCTTCACGCTTCACGTCGATCGTCTCGCCTCTCGCGCGCGCTCTCCACCTCGCGTCCTCTACGACGCAACGACGTCCGGGCGGTCCGGGATTCTACGCGCTGTCGGACGGGGGCGAGCCGCCATCCTCTCGCCGGGGATGTTTTCTCTCAGGGTGGGCGAGCGTGACGTCACCCACCACCCACCCCCACGGGGCCGGCGCCGCGCTCCGCGCTACGTATGGATTTTTAATTTTCCGTTGGCGCCCTTTCGAAGCCGGAAAGCCGCCATCTGGTGCCATTGTCCGTCGGTAATTCGCACCTCTCGCTCTCGCCCTCGGCTCTCGCACGGTATCGCGATTATCGCGAGTCGAGAAAAACACGTACGCGTTACATTTGGGGGAGAAATCGTGGTAAGAAGGAAAAAATGACACGTAAGCAATTGTTTATATTAGATTTCAAGTGCGAATTGCTGTGCGCTTTCTGCTCTTAGAAGAGAACGCAAACGCGACGCGTAATTTTCTGGTTCGTCTCCTTTTTGCATCTTTTGTTAGTAAAATGAAACAGCCATATGCAGATTTCGCGAAGAAAAAGCGGAAAGAAAACGAGTGCAGAAAGTGTAACATCGAACACGCACCAACCTCGCGTTCGTGCCGTTACTATTTTCAAGTTACTTATTGTTCAAATCACTGAAACTTATTCAAACCAAAATTGCAACCGCACTTCTCGTGGCTGCAGCTATCGGTGTTACCAGCGGTTGCTATTATCCGCGATAGAGAATAATTTATCCGTCGATTAATAGAGAATTTACGGAGTATCTCTCGATTCTCTTGCAGAAAAACCTCTCCCGCGTTTGCTTTCAATTCGGCTCAACTTGAATCAGTTATGTGACGTCATTCGACCAATCAGGTGATACCCCGCGGTTTCCTTTTCCGCCATTACCGATCGCGGCTCTGTCGTTTCTTCACCTCGGTGTTCTGCGTGCGGCTTCTTTCGTCGGTCGTGGACACTTTTGATTCAATTTCTGCCGTCTCGTGTGGAATTCGGCGAAAAGGTATCATTCGCATGCTTATACATGATTAGAATATTGAATACAACACGTTGGATGTTACGATTCACTGAAATACCATTGAAATGCTAATCGTTTTCTGTTCGCCGCAGGGAGGTTCGCGGGAATACGGCACGGTGGCCATAACGCAGCGATTCAGAGACGGAGAACGGGGAGTGCGGGGACAACGAAATCGGTGAGTGCGTAATATTACAGGGTACTCGGTGAAAATTCTCATCGCATCTCGATTATCACGAAACGTCGTTGGTGCGCGCGTTACGCAAAAGCCTGCACCCGCGCGAGATAACGCAGCGTCTTATAGCAGGTATTTTGCATTTTCCTCTCTCTCTCTCCCTCTCTAGACGCCGGTCTCTCGCGCCGCGTCGCGGTCGATGCAATTTCGAAGCTGAGTTTGCGAGACCTCAATTTCTGACGTGATTTTTTTTCTTTTATCGGTCGCCGTTTTATCCCGATTGTGAAGAGAGACGCGACGGCGAATCTGTCGCGGCGCTTTTATCACGCTTTCGTTATTCGCAAGCTCGAAAAAGCTCGTCGCCGAAGTAGGCCGCGTATCTTTCGGTCGGGACACGCGACGTTTTATTCGTACGTTTTTGTTCAGATACAGTTTAAAATATTAGAAAATTGGTATTTATAAGAGAATTATAGCGCTTTTACTGCTCGCAAATTATTTTATATAGATAAAGATAAAATATTATTATGAAATGCTTTTATATTTTCAAGAATAAAGGTGATATCGAAGCTGCCTAATCATTTATATAGATATTATATAAATTTATAAATTCATAAATTTATAAAGTTACATTGTATAAATATTTATATTATAAATTATATTATAAATATTTATACAATATAAATTTATAAATTATATTACAAATATTTCTACAATATAAATTTATAAATTTATAAATTTATATAATATCTATATAAATGATTAGGCAGCTTCGATATCATCTTTATTCTTGAAAATATAAAAGCATTTTATAATAATATTTTATCTTTATCTATATAAAATAATTTGCGAGCAGTAAAAGCGCTATAATTCTCCTATAGATACCAATTTTTTAATATTTTAAACTGTATCTAAACAAGGACGTACGAATAAAACGTCGTATTATAAATATTTACAAAAAAAACGTTGAATGATATACATATACATATATATTTTAAAAAATTAACTTTACTTTTGGAGATATTTTTATCAAGCTCTCAGAACATAATTTTTTGAACAACTGTCTCTATAGATATTGTATTTACCCTTATCATCGCTAAGCGGACACGCAAAACGGACTTGCTCGTGCAGTAATTGAGATACAGATAGGAATTAAACGTGACTCCTTGCTCTCGATTTCGCAAATTATCAACCGGCATTATCGTGAATCGAAAAATTATGAAGCTTAGGAATCTGCAGTAATTTCTGTAATTTCCCAAAACGCTTATTGTATATAACAGCGTATATATACACTGATCCCGATTTCGACAAATCGTCGGTCAATATTAACGCGAATTCTTTTCACGTAAATTCGTGTGATACTTCTTTTTTATCGCATCACGCGATGCTTCACGGACGATCCCCGAAGTCTCGATTCTTCTCCTTCGTGTGCCTGTCAATTGCATTGGCCGAGGCCGAGAAAATTTCGATTCCCGCGAAATCCTTTCGACCACGAAATAAGACGCGGCGGAATGAGTCGCGATAGGAAATTTCTCGGACAAGTTTTATTCGGGATTGCGAATACGCGTCCCGAAGGGTATTCTCCCGTGCTCTTTTGCAGGGGCGGATTACTGACTTCTTGGGGATTGAAACTAATAATTGAATTGATTACTGTAAGAAAAGAAGTGATCACGGATAAACCCGATCACGGATAAACCCGACCACGGATAAACCACAGAAAACTCAATCACTTTTTCCATAGGAACATGTTGCATAAATACAGTAAAAGTATTGGAACTGAAACAATTTCTTTTGAGTTACAACTTGAATTTAGAAAAATTGTACGAATTTCAATTGCGGCGAATAAAGCTCGAAGTTTACGATTGAGGAAAACTTTTTGAGAAGGAAGAAGTTCTCGCAATTGTTTATCAAGTTTCTCTTTCTTTTCTCTATCTTATTCAGACTTCGAGATGCTACAGAGACACAAGCACAGAAATTACATTTATTTCTTGTAATAAAGATTGGCGCATCCTCTTCTGTTTGAATGCCGATAGACTTGGAAATTCATCTCACCTCGAAATTATGCGCTGTCTCAATTTCCTTGCTTACCCATCCCGTCCCCGTTAGCTTTCACGCAGAAATCCGCTCCTGTGCTTGCGCAGGTGGAAGCACCCTGTGACATGCATACGGCCGCGGCGCCTTGTATGCACCACGTATCGCTTTAGAGGAGAAAGAGGAGAGGAAGGGGGAAGAGAAGATACCGATTGAAATCGCGCACGGCGCGGCGGCAGCGGGTCCATGCTATTGACAGGCCGTCTTTTATAGGTATGTGCATCGCAATTCTTCCGCAATTTCGCCGTACCCCTTTTGGAACTCCTTTTTCCGCATCCCGACGGCAGCAATCCGACATTCGATATCGCGCTACCATCACCCCTTTATCTCACCGTGGTCTTTTCATTTTCCTTCTTTCCCGCTCGGTTTAGCCGACAAGTCTTCGTGCTTGTTCCCTGCGCGAATGCATCTTCAATTCGAGGATTTTTATATAAAGGATTTTTTATCACAATGTATTTTATAATGTAGTAGTAATATTTTACGTTAATATACGTATAATAGATATAATTGATCAAAGGTATTTTTGTTACCTCGACATTTACGGATAGTTTATTATTTGTACTTTGAAAATATAAATTATTTTCACGTTTTCAGTTATTTTTAGTAAGAACGTCTACTGAAAGTGTGATACAATTCTCGTACTTATTTTCGTACAGATACATTTTCTAATTCGGCACAAAAGCTTTTTTATCAATAGAACTGCCCTCATCTTTAGTAATCAGACGAGAGCAATAATTTTTTTAGTCTATTACAATTTTACGAAGCTCGAAACGATTCATATTCGATTTATTTCCGATTCGCGAGATGACCGTAGTGGTATTTTCGTCCGTTCCCCAAACCCGCCGAGTGTCATCAAATTCGATCACTCGCAAACCCGGTTCCTGGTTAGTCGTAGTTTACATCGACGCCTCGTAGCTCGCGCGGAGTTTGGGTTCGTGCCGGAGTTTGCGCGAAAATTGCATTTCGGTCGTCGTTGAGAATCAAGGCAAACGATATTTGATCTCGGACGGCATCGACTAGGGGTGCGGACGATGCAGCGGACAGAGTGCACTTTGCGCTTTGCACACGAGATATGATGTGATTTAGCAAACGGTTTTACATGAGAGATGCATTCGTCTCTTTAAATCTATTTCAAAGATCCTTCATATCGATTCTGTCATGTCCATTTCGATATTTCAATGCGAATCCAACGGATGTCTATTCTGATACACGTGTGAAAACAGATGTAAAGAAGTTGGAAGCACAGAATGCTTCTTCTTTCGTCTTGCAGACACGCACAATTAGTGCGGCCGTTCTTTTGAATGAACTTGTAATTTGTTAATGTCTTTATATTTAATCTTTGGAATCTAAAGAAGCTCGGGTTAAAATTAAGTTCGTAAGTAGGTCGGAGGAGCAATCCGTGTATTTTAGAGAGAAAGAGGAAGACAGAGAGAAAGAGAGAGAGAGAGAGAGCCTCAATTAATTTCTGTATTCTATGGATAAACTGTTAATTTTGGATCGCGCAACGGTACACGGCTAATTTGATTACTTAACATTATTTTGAGATATTTTCAATGACGTTCGAGATTAGAATTGACGTATTATACAATAGTGGTAGTTTTCCGCGCGCGCGCCCGCGCGCGCGATGACTCGTATTACTTTTCTCGCGGAATCAAACAATTTTACAACACACGTTTTATGAGGCATAATCGAATTATCCCACCTATACATTTACGCTCTATTGTTGTACGCCAATGCGTATGCCCAATTGTTGTACACCCAATTGCGCTCTTGTGAACGCCGCGGCCTATAAGTAATTCATTTATCCGATGCTGTGCCCGCGACACGCAACAATGGCGTTGCAAATGAAAAACCATTAAAAAGCATTAAACGCACTGTTTTCATCTCGATTGCGACCAAGGCGACATGATTTGTGCGTATCGTAGAGGGAAAACGAACTGTAGATAGCAATATCGAGTTTGAAGATGCATTAAGCGAGAGACTATATTTTAGACTGGTCAAAGAGCTCCCCGATAAAATATTTCATATTTTACCATATTCTGTACATTTATACGCCTTTTTAAAGCAAACTTCTCTACTTAAAATCAAAATAAATGGATTATCTTTACATTATCTAATACTAACGACTTACAAGATTTATGATCTGAGACTTATTAGGATTGCGCGACTTATTGTTAGCGCTATTAACATTCTTCATTCGCACACACACAATTGACAGGTTCTTATTGTTAGTCGTGCGAAAGTCGACGTTAATATCACATCCGTCCTTTCTAGCTATCTCTCGCTTTCCTTACGCGCGTCTACGCATATATTTAGCGGGCTTCAGTTTACTAACCAAATTGCAATGGGCGGCGACAACGCGGATACCGTGTATTTCAATCTCGAGTCCCGAGATTTGGTGGGACGCGTTGACGGAGACAGAAAGAGGCGGTTGGGATACCAAGGGGGATGCACGCCGGGATTCGCCGTGAGCGAGACGAGAGGGAAAGCCGGGGATGTAGATAGCGATTGAGAAAGGGGGACGAAGGACGAGAGAGCTGCGAGAGATGGAGAGAAACACGTTGATAGAGTGGCAAGATGGAGTGGGAAGGGAGTATCCTGCGGAAATTCGATGCTAATGAAGGAAATTGCGTAGATGCCAAACCAGTATTTCCCTTATCTCTCTCCCTTCCTCCTTCCCTTCCTCTCTCTCCTCTCCCTCTCTCTCTCTCTCTCTCTCTCTCTCTCTTTCTCTCGTTCTCTTTCTCACCTTCTCAGCCTCTCCCGTTTTCTTCTTAGAGGAGGGCAACACCCGCCTCCGCGAAGAGGGCGTAACGAATTTCTCCCCCGCTTTCCGTTTGCAAGGTGTACTTCTGAGTTCACTAATTTCCACTTCTTCCTTTCCGAACATCGATAAACAGTCGGAAGGTTCTGGATGTTGTCATTGGAATCCGCACGGAGTTATTCTTAACTTCGCCGTTAGATACTTGCGCAGGTGGACCATTTTAATTGAGACAATGGACAGGTCCATTTTTTCCAGCGTAATCAGGAAAACTCCAACAAATCGCAATAGAAATAGGCAATTAATTGCTACCAGTATGAATCCAATAAGACGTTTTTTATATTAATTTTAAAATATAGCGTTAGCTTTTTCTATTAAACCAGGATGCGCATGATGTCTCGGATATTTTGCCATTACTCCAGAGATCGTCAATATCCGCAAACCGGATTCTTATCACTTCGTGGAACTCGCGAGTAAGCTTACGCGTGCTTTTGCATTATCTCCATCTCGCCAGGCGTGTCTCCTTTATCGAAGCAACCCACCCCGAGGGAGGAGTCGCTTTTTCGAAGTGGAAAGTCGTCCGGGACACCGCGCCCTTTATCGAGCATAATTATCGCACAACTCGTACGATGGTAAAGTTCAATAGGTATATATAAAGTGCAATCGTCGTCGCTGCGCCATGAATAATCAGATTATAATCATTGATCCGATCTTCGAAGGGTGTAACTTTGCTTCATGGGCGAATATCGCGTCTATCGACTGATACAACGGCGAGAAGCTGAATCGTTATCTACACTGCAAGTTCAAATATATTATTTTAGTTGGAGCTCTTCTTACACATTTCTTTCCGTTTTAAATCACGTTATTTAACACGATTGAACGCATTAACTTAATTTAATACGATTAAACGTGTTAAATGACAATTTAACACGCATGAAGAAACATGTAAAAAGAGCTGTAGTCAAATGTGTCATTTTTAATTGTTTATGCGTGCGAAAATAACACACTTGCATGGATTGGCAATGTAGGGCCCGCAATATTCAGCCACATCGACTTAAATGATTAAACTTTAAAAGAATTTACACTGGCTTTCTTTTATTTCGTCACCGTGTTTGCCGCGTATGTCGGCGTTAATTGTAATTTAATTCGCGCGTGTAATTGTACCGGAGACCGCCTAGAAATTCCTGCGAGTTCCGAAACAACGAGGATCATCGTTCGTGACTGTCGTTGACTCTTATATTCCGTGCCGTGGCCATAATTTCCTACGATGATACTTCTCCTCCTCGGCGGAAACACTCGGAAATGGAAGTGTCCGCGTCGGGGATATTTAAGACTACAAGCGCGTACAAGCTTTTAACTCTCTTTCTCGCATCTGTGTCAAGCACGAGCGTTTCCGAAGATGTTTCTTCGCGCGAAGGCGACCGTGGAAAAACTATTTTCACCACTTCTGTAACATTCGGTAAAGGATATAAAAAATTCGTGTAACAACGGCGCTACTAAAGAAACTAATTGTAAGTGGGACAATGTAATTGATTTATACTACATGTGCCAACTTATTAAAAATCGTAATTATAATATAATATAAAAAGTTATAATTGTTTTCATTTTCTGAAAGTCAGGGTTTCTCTAATGTGTTTCAGTAGTTTTAAATATTTTAATAGTTGTAGTAAAATTAATGTTCGTATATTTGACTTTTTTAAAAGAATTTTTTTCGTAGGAGAGAGAAAAATATTTTATCAGAATATATTATTTTTGTTGTATATTGTTATTAAATAAATATTTGTTCCATTTTATGATCGAAGAAATGTTACGTGGAGCACTAAAATTATTTTGTCAGTAATTAAATTTTTAAATAATGTATACCAAAATTACACATGATTATATTACAATTACATAATTATATTAGATTGCTATAATGTAACGTAATAGCTACTGATCGATTTTAATTTTTAACCGACATTCTATATTTCTCATTTGTGTATTTATATTTCATTTTAATATAATTTGAATTATATCAAGAAACAATATCAGCAATTGCAATAATGAATGGACAATTACATTGACAAAACGTTGAACTGAAACAATTTTCTCAAGAGAAAAAGCATTTGTTTAAATATTATATATATCATTTATTTAAATTTGTACAGCATTTTACGTTATTTAGGTTGATTTAGTTCTTGGATTAATAATAATTATGCTAGCATTTGTTTAACTGATTTAACTGAATTTTATGATAAAAATAAAATTAATGAATTACTTGTCTCTGGAAATATAAAAAACGCAACGTTTATATTTATTTAATAATATATTTACATGGTAGAAATAGAACATTGCATCATTCTTACTAATGTCCCAGTAATCTAGCAGCTGTGCGTTTTAACATCCAATGTTTTTGCCCTATATTCATATAAAGAATGCATGAAGATAAAAATCGAAATTTTTTTCACATAATCGTCGTTTTTATTTTACTAACAGAGAAATTTCCATATTTATGTACGAGTTAACTTTAATATGTAGTGTATCTAATTTTGTAATAATATT
Organism: Temnothorax curvispinosus; assembly: GCF_003070985.1. Taxonomy (NCBI): domain Eukaryota; kingdom Metazoa; phylum Arthropoda; class Insecta; order Hymenoptera; family Formicidae; genus Temnothorax; species Temnothorax curvispinosus. The sequence continues at coordinate 359,274 of NW_020220679.1, read as the reverse complement.
ATATGATTTCAGCAAGAAATAATACTTCAATCATTTTCAATAGACTTCTAACAATTTGAAATTGGTATTAATAACATTTCATGTGATAACCGTAATATTATAATAATGATATGGAAGTTATTTTAGCTTGAATTTTCGGTCTCGAGTATAAAATAATCCGTTATTATTAGGATGAGGTCGATGTTATTAAGACCGTGTTACAATACGTCGAAGTTGTTTACAGAAATAGCAAAAGCGATGCAAATAACGTAATAATTTGGGACGAGAGTTTTGTAAGCTCAATTTAGTAAGCATCACGTCGGAAAACCGACAGCGCGCATTAAAACAATGAGATTCAATGAATGGATATACTATACACACGCAACAGGAATAATTGGCAACAAACTCGTGCGCTATCTTGACGTTCGAACAATCGTTCGTGAAGTGTAAAATAGCTTTTCGCTGCGAATTGGGTCGCGTGATAAAAAATGATTGTGCGCTCGCGCTTATACGGATTTTGAAATATCTCGCGCAAACACGTCGATACGTGGCGAAAGGGGAGGATTCCATAGGCAGAAGCTGAAGCGTGCGACTACCGATCTTCTCCCCTTCCGTGAACGATACTCGATATTTCTCATTTCGGACGCCACTCGGCTATTTGCATCTTTATGGAACATTTTAGCCTGCAGCTCGCTCGCAGGCGTACGTGTGCATACTATTTACTTTTATATATTTTTTTTCGACGGGTGTCGCGCGAGATTAGACGACGTGAGTGAAATGCGCGTTACAGTGGCGACAAAGATTATGTATAAAAAAATGGTTAGAAAATTTATCGTACGGTATCTTTCTGTTACAAAGGGTGCTTAAAAAATATAGCAATATAGTAACCTAAAGAAAAAAGTAACGACGTTAATGTCCTTAAGATATATCTTGCATGTAACAATTGTTTAAATAACTTTTTTTTAATAAACGATCGCGACGATATCGATAGGAAGTTTCTGGTAGTGCTGCTTGAAAATTGCAGTTGCAAAATCACGATTAAGAATGTTCCTCGCGAGCTGCCGCTTTTCGCGAGTTGGAAAATTACGGCACATCGTGCTTAGCGCACGATCAGTCACCATGCCGTTGCACGAATGGAGTGTGTTGTAAAACTATCGACAGATAGCCGCCTGGGTCACAGTTGGCATCTGTCTATTGATTGATGAAGCGTGCGAGGATATCATTCTCTCTATATACCACGTTCCACCTACTATTCACGTCATTGCACTCCGTGCGCGTAGCCCGGAGCATTTGATTTTTTAACAGTATTCACAAGGAACGTTTTGTCGCTATCTGCCGTTCTGAAAAGCAATGCGCTTTAATTTACGAGAGTGTTTCGGCAAAAACCGAAAAGTACTACGCATTATTATGTGTTTGTGCTATTGTACGTATAGTTTCTCGTTGCGTAAAAGTGATTAGATCTCGAATAAACGTATACATAACACACGAAACAGCAGCTAACAATTTCGTTATCGCAATTTGATTTTGTCTCATAGAGATACGTGACATTATTGACATAGTACTTAATTACTAAATTAAGTAAAACCTCGCGCTAAATCAGCGTTAAATTGTCTTGCTGCATTTACGCGCTATGAGAAAGAATTTCGTACAAACGTGTCAAAATTCACCGTCACTGAATTTTCTCTGCTATATACAGCTACGTTGAAACGTCTCTCGAATTGCAGAAGCGTTATAAAAATAAAATAGTATCGCGTTTTATTAACGACTTCCGGAATCCGAAGGCGTACCCGATAAAAGCAATCGATGAAACTCGCGCGAGGCGTGCCGACCGAGTTTATCTTGCCTGCCCCCTCCGGTAACGCGTACCGGCAAGAGTATTTTTTTGTATGCTATTTATTTCATTTTACATTGATTAAGGGATACGTGCGGGAGCACGGGCGCAGGAATCCCGTTGGGATTTAAAAAATTCTCCATTCTCTCTCGTGCCTGCTATTCTCTTCATCAATTCCAATCTCATCTTTGATTCGTTTTCCTCATCTACGACCTCTGCGTATGAACGATATTTCGTTTGTACACTGTATTTTTCATGTATATGTGACATGTGAATTTTGTCAGAACTGATTTCATTGTCAGATAAAAGTGTATATTTGACAATATCTGCAAAATTAACAGAGCGAAACGTTATTTTGGGTGACACATTGATCGATAATAAAGTTTGCGAATTAATTTAATAGAAACGTTAAAAATTCGATTACCGCGGTGACAATAAGGTGGTAAAAGCTTCCTTATAACAGGACTTCCAGCTTTGATCGTCATTGTCTTTGCGCGCGGCGAAAAAAGGTAAACAGAATCTTACCTAATTTACGGGACGCTTTCTCCGAGCTCGATTTCATCGCGCCTGCTTTTCGCCTCGGCTTTGTATCTGGAACGTCGTGAAAGTTTTCGAGTTAGAGGTATGAAGGAAAGGAAGTTGAAGGGGGACGACGGGAAGAGAAAGATTCTTGAAAAGTCTATGCCACGATATCGTGGATGAGGAACATCTCGTTTGTAAAGTTTAAACGGCCTTGAGCGTAACATCTTTGAACTCGGTCGGTTGTAGACTTAGTCTTTCCTTCGATCACAGAGGAAGCCGATAGTTCGGCGAGTATCGTCCCTAGGGGCGACCGCGAACATCTAATAGATTTTGCAATCGTGGACAAAGAAACCGGCGGGAGATCCGTCGAGTCCAACGGAAACTGTTTTCCTCACTGCCGAAAGTCATTGTGTCAACGACAACGTCGTTTACTTCTCTGCGAAAGTAATATTGTGTTTTATTCAATATGATGTTCAGTATCAAAAATTCTTCAACACATAATTTGTTTAGATTACTAAAGAAAATGTATGAATAACATTGAATAGTACGCCAATAATAAAAATGTTTCGCTTTACGAAGATATATTTGGAAAAATGATCTTTTTTCTTTTTAGTATGTTTCGTTGGTTCTCTTAATTATTGTTTATTATATCCTCTCGCACATTTGTTTTGAAATTAATTATCTGATCTTTGATGCTTTCGAGGAATAGACTTATCTTCTACGAAGTCAGTTTTACGTGGCTTATTATAATCCCTTTGTTAGTTTATTAAAATCGTACACTGTTAAGCTGTATCAAATATAGTGAATCTCTTTTCAAAGTCATGTAAAGCTTGTGTCTTGAAACAAGCTTTACGAGCTTTTGTAAGGATAAATATATAATGAGATTTTTAGTGGTGATATAAAATGTCTTAAGATTGAAATGTAAGTTCAAGCAAAATACTTGGACAACGTCACGAGTGTCTTGTGAATGATAAACAAATAATTTTATTTAAAAAATGATAATTTTAAATTTAACGGTTTGAATTACAACTCGATCCGAATTAGTGTTTAACTATAGTAAATACAATGGTTCTTTCATTTCTACATTTTAATTTTTTTAACTTACTTTTTTTTCTTTCTTAAAAATGTACGTATCTCTGGTGATTTAGACATATATCGAAACACGGAAAGCTGCATTTTACTTTACTATTTCGAATTTAAAAGATGCCACGACTTAGCTTTTCGTGGGACGAGGATTTGAGGCAATGATTTAAATTCTAAGTGATTGCTTTCGACGTACATGTAAAATTTACACTTCGCGATGTGCGTTGGAGCGCAAGTTTATGTCATCATCAATTGTCAATAAAAGGCTTACACGTTTCTCGCGTTACATGCATTGGTGAAGAGTGCTAGAGAATCAGAATACACTTAGGCGAGCAATGTAGACGGAATTGTAGACTCAAGTATCATCTAATAACTGAAACACTTCACCAAATAGTGCGAAGTATTCTCCAAGTAATTCTCTGAGTAGTCGAAACTAAATATCCTTTAATTAATATCTTGTATTTTTAATTGATTTCCTTGGAACTGTGAACAATTTCGTATAATGTCAACTTTCAATTTCGTAAGAATGTCGACTTGCCAAAGTTTCCGTAGACTTTTCTTGTTTGAGTTTGGTCATGAATAATATGCCAAAGGCGACGTGACGGGGGTCGACCCGTTTTATCTGCGGGGCTCACATTTCTTGTAACAATAATTCATCGCTATCGCAATTACCAAGAACGATCACGATGCCGGAAGATCCGGCGCCTCTATTACGAATTCCGTCATTGGGGTAAGACAGAGAGGACGGGCTGATAGAGAGGGATTGATGAAGGAGAATAGAGAAGAGGGACACAGAGCGGAAGGGAAACTCGCACTGAACGCTTGTGCAACGTTTGATTGGACGCAGTGAGACCTTCAGAACAATGCTTGATCGTAACCAAATGCGCACGGTAACGTGAAGCGCGGTATATGTCACCCTGTTTGTCGAATAAATATTGACTTCCGAGCGTTCCTTCCTACCATCTCGGCCAAAGTAACATTTGTAAGCATCGTCGCAGAAACGGAATATGTTCTTAGGGGAACTATTAAGTCCATTCGTGCGATGAAGTAGGGTGTATGTTAACGTACGTGTGTGTTAACGAAGATTGACAGGCAAACGGAAAAATTCGTTAATCTTTCGTTACGTCAGATCGATGAAGAAGACGACGATGGCGATGCCAAACGCCGAACATTCCCCGCACCTTCGGAACAATAGGAAGTTTCACGGTAGAAGATGCCAGAGTTATAGCCGGCCGGAGACGTGATAATATATGTCGGAGTAATTTTCCCGGCAATATTCCCAGAAATTTATGGGTTATTAATTTTATGAACCTCCGGCTATCCTCGCCTCCGGGCGCACGTGTCCCTCTCGGTAATATCTCTATTATGACTGACTGCGGCCGATCTTACGTGCGCTCGTCCCCGACTCGCCGACTCATCCCCTCATTATTATAAACCCGCCAGATTCTGGTTTTACTTCGTTGGCACTTTATTAAATTTTCTGTTATACGCAAAATAATTTCGCACAAGTTGGAACATGTGTGTTTTTATTACGCTTATAAAGAATTTCACGCGTTGCGGTAAGTTAAAGCCATATAATGAATACGCCGCTATAATAAATCAAGTGTTCCGAAATTGCGCGAGCTATTATTTTTAATAAGTATAAATTACGTTGATAAGCGTATATAATTATTTCAAATGTGCTCTAGAATATTAGATGTTTTAAAGCACGTTCTATGACTATATTATTCTGAAAACTCTGAATACTAAATATTATTCCTCGTTTGTCCATTAAAACTGCATACAGATTGCACTATTTCCGACAAATAAACGCGCGAATAAATGGGTTGAACGCACAGATGCTTTAACGAGAGTTTTGAGCGAGCCACGATAAATCGATTTTATCAGTTTGCATTAGCTTGCAGCGCTGTCTCTTAAAAACTAAATTATGAATAGGCTGCAAGTTAGTAGCGTATAAATATTTATTTCTGTATCTAATAATCTTAAATTTTTGTTGTGAATTTTTGAAATTAAATTTTAGAAAAAGTTAATTGCTAATTATTTGTATTAAATTTTTAGATATTTGATTAATATCGTGTTAAAAATCTCAATGTTTTTAATGAAAATAGCTATCTAACTAATCTGCAATTTGAGAATTAAAGGATGAATATTCCGATATCTGCGAACATAATATTTCCTTTTATTCCTAACTTGTAAAATCGATACTCCCGATATTCATCACGATATAAAAATAAGCGAAGTTTGCGAATGACTTCGTGAAACTTACTGTTAACGCCAAAATTTCTCGACAATTGTTCATTGTGTATTAGCGCTCGCAATAAGCGAACACACGATCGATTCTTAAAAAGGGAGATGGAGAGACATTCTGATCCTCCGAGCCGGTCTTATCGGGTTGCATATGATTTTAGAGCATCGTTATGTGTCGTCTAAAGCGCTCAACTCCACAATAATGAAGGTGTGTGCAGCTTCGGCATACGTGATGCGCGATATTTGTGTGTATTGACTCTCGTTCGTGCAGCGACGTTACATATATTGTCGGTTCACGAGCGCCGATGCTGAAGGGAGGTTTGGTCCTACCTAATCCTTATCTGCGGAGGGTTGCGAGATCACACGCCTTCTAGGTATTGTACTCACCTCTTATACCACACTGAACCGTTCTCCGTTGTCCGGTGCCAAACGCGTCGTCCTTTATTTCGAGGTAATGTTGCGCGATAACAACCAAAGCTTCGATTACCCAAGAGCTAAACTTAGGATTGTCTCGGGGGAAGGATTATCGGCACAGTCGGCACAGGTTTTTAAAAAGAATGGTCGGGGATATAGCATTATTGAAAATCATGTTATATCAGTTCTCATACCTTTTATTTCAATTTTTACTGAGTATTTTGTATAAATCATCGCAGAAAAGTTTTAATCAACGCGTGATGTACGTTAAATAAATTCTTACTGACTGTTTTACAGCAAGATATTAATTCCTTAATTAGAGACGTTTTTTTTAACGATATTAAGATATGCTTGATACGATAGATGAAATGTTAGTAAAATTCATCAGGGTATAAAATTATGTTAGTACGATTCGACGTTAAAAGGAAATTGTATTATTATGTGACTTTCGATTGTTACTTCCACGACCTTTTCTGTGCAATTTTACAGCAGCGCCATTGCCATCACTGCGTCGAACGCTTTATCTTGGGGTAATGTTGCGTGATAACAACGAACGGGTGGAATCGTCCCAGCGGGATTATTAGTGCCGCCTGTAGTTTCTTGAAGGCCGTCTAGTCGATAAGGAGCTACGTTACTATTCTGGCTGGATATTTTTGTTTTCAAGTTAATTGTGTATTAATTATTCCAATCATTTTTGCTACATTATTCCATCTCTCTTATCAATATTTATTTTTATTCTGCGATTTTATTTTTAAATAGTTTTGTAAGACAGAGATAAATTAATGTTATTTACTATCAAAAAATTGTATTTAAAATTTCGTTAACATAATTTTGGTACTTGAGTATTAAACTTCGTAGAGTATTCGTAATATATGCGAAATATTTCGTCTGCATATTTACGATAAACAACGTTGTGTGCTATAATCATACATCAAAGGAAAAAGCGGCGGCGAGTGCAGTTGCCTTAAGAGAGTCTTGCGCGCGACGCGTCCTTAGTATCCTTGGTCCGGTGTTTTCTTTCAACAAATATATATATACATATATATATATATATATATATATATATATATATTATCCTGAGCGTCCACTTCTCACGGATAGAAGAACGCAGACAACTAAGAAAAAGGAGAGATGGAAAGAAAAAGAGGAAAAAGAGAGAGAAAGAAAATGTGAGAGAAAGAGAGCGTGCTCGTTGATAACTTGGTCCTTCGCAAAATATGCAGCATAACAAAGTGCGGTGACACAGTGGGAAACTGAAGATTCTAGAAAATAAAGAGAAGAGTCGAGTACGCAGTCAGGATTGGATGCGGCCTATCTTGCCCATCTACTTACCATGCCTCTCTTTGGGGCTTGCCGCCACTCGTTGGGTTTGTCGAAGTAGGAACATGAAGGAGAAACAACTCCGTCGAGTAGGATCGCCGAGAGTAGTGAAAGATGAATAAAACCGTTGCGCAGCGTGCGCTTTCGAATGATACCGCCTAGTTGCCGCGGCAAGCAAGAAGTGCTACTTGTGAAAAATGGATTTCGACGAAAGTTTAACAATAGCGTCACTTGCGGTTGTCTGCGCTTGTTATTTCGAGTACGCTAAGAAGTAAGAAGGCGATATCTTGTCTTTGATTGGCGTGATTTTCTATCAGCAGACACCGCAAATGTAATATTATTCGATGTTTTGATAGAAAGAAGTTCAATTTTAATCGCGTATCTCATAGACGTTTAAAAATATGTTCGCTAGTTAGGAAAATTTTATTGACGTGCTGCAAATTAACTATATTGCAATTTTCTATTCGAAAGCACTCTTTCAAAGTCGTGTACGTTATATGGAATTTTTCACACGCAGAGAAGGAAGTAACCGAAATTTTACAGTAACACAGTTAAATGGTTGTTATGCGGGTAGAGGAGGAGGGAAAGGAAGGGGGAGAACGCTATCTCCATAACGATCGATTTCCTTGAAGCGTGAATTTGCGAATCATCACCGACGGTTTTACTATGGCAGCGATGCGGTAGTGAGACGGGACCGAGGGTGGAAAATAGTAGAGGAGAGATAGAACTCGTTCGACTCCATAATTTGACTCGAAATTGCTTACTTCCGGCGTAGTTACATACTTACGACAGTGTAATTGCATACTTATAGCAGCGGCTTTCATCTCATCTCAGCTCCTTCAGCTGAGTAATATAACAATAATAGCTGTTATTATCGTCATTATAGTGTCTTAAAGATTGTCGTATATCCTTTAACGTTGAAGATCTTAAAAAGTAAAGAGCTCATCTTTTAGTATTTGACTCGAAGTATATATTTCTTTAATACATTCGTTATATAACTTCATTTTTTGTAACTAATTTTGTAATTATATAATTTTTTATAGTTAAAAATATTAATATATATATTAATATATTAATATTTTATATAATATGTATTATATAAAAGTACTTAATTAATAAAATGTAGCATACTCTGGTAGCGAATGTATTATTGTATATGTTCACAAAGAAAAATTGAACTATTTTTTAATATTATTTAAAATGTGTTTTTCGTACTTTATTTTTTAACAGCTAATAAAATTGTGGTGTATAGAAATGTTGATTTTCGGTAAAGGCGTTCGCGCACAGTGATATTTGTGAATATCAAAAGCTGGATAACAAAGAGAGAGAATTACACGATTCCTGAAATAATTACTACTTTATTATATACGAATACCATTCATACGTCGCAAGTGAAAAATATTATGTATTCGAAGATCGAGAAGGGAGCCCGCTTATTTTCTCGACACATTTTATTATGTAATATAAACTTATGTGTTATACATCGCTACATATGCTTTGGCTTAATCGCTAGTCCTATCGGCTATCCTTACGGCTAGAATGCACAGTGACTTGTACAGAATCATCATCGTGGCACTCCTCCACTTACTCCTCCATTGATCTGTCATTGATTTGTCATTGTCACGTAACGCTGGTAACGCGGGAAAGAGGAAAGGATGAAAAATGCACTTGTATATTACATCGAATAAATATTTCATGAAAAATAAATCTCGCAAAGAATGTACAGTAATTACGTGTGATTGTCGTTCTTTCTAAAAATAATAGACCGTAAAATTGCATTGTACATACATAAAAAAAACCGGAGCATTCATAATTAGTACGTACAGTTAGATATGCGATTGAAAATACACATACATAAGTATTCGTGATACTCAGATTGCAAGAAAAGAGTAAAATTTTGATCGAGGATGTGATCGAATATTAAACTGGGACAATACAAAAGAAAGATTTCGAATTATTGTAGACTCTGACGCAAGCGAACTTTTTGATTCAGCTGCATCGAGAGACGCAAACGCATCGAACTCAAAACACTTTTATCCACGAATTTATTTGCATCGTTATTTTTCAAGCATATCCACTCCTCTCCTCTTTCCGTGTCACAGAAGCTCTCGTGTCACGAAAGCGTTCCCGTTTAGTTTACAAAACGTTTATCCTTAATGCATCTAACTGCGAGACGGCAACGGCTCAGTCCTCCTTACTATACATATATGTATATTCTTATGTGCGTGTATGTGTGTGTATTATATATACCGAGAAATGAAAAGCGACTCTCTTATCGCGGTATTGTTCCATGACAGATTTTACAATACGCCGACTAGATTTCCGGTCTCAAGGATTAGTCTGGCTTGATATTTTATCTCAACCGCGCGCGCTGCCGTTGCCGCAACGACGGCTTTCGAGAGATTCTCCCTGGCGAAGATCAGCCGCTAATTATTGCGATCGGGTTTTAACGTAATACGAGAACATCATAAGTACCGTCGTAATTAAGGTTATACCCCCGTCGTGTGCTTTCTGTATTCGCGCTTGAAAGGTAAACTAAAGAGCGGTGTATCATCTCGCGTATAAAACGCGTGCCGGAAACCGTTGTAATTTCCGAAGTCAATTCTTTCTTTCGAGAAAATTTCTGCGGTGCGGTCATCTCGTTTTTGTACCCAGTTTTGTCCGGCAGCTATTATTTCCATCATACGAGAGCTTTCTACATATTTTTTTTCATTTAGAGATTACGTTTCGCATGAAAAGCTTTAATGTAGCTTGGAAATTTAAAGAAGATCTTAGCACGAGCAGAAACTGTAGGTATCTGTATAAAAACGATATATATCATCTTACTTTATATGAGTATTGTCCAAGATGTGCGGATTTTTCGTACCTTTATTCAATGTCGTTTAAAATACAGTAATAGGAAATATAAGATAATTGTGGAAGCTATTACATTACGATATATCACACGGCAATTTGCGTTTGAAAAATTTTTACACATAATCGAGCTCTCCCCGTGTTTATCCATTACCATCGCGAAGATTGACTTTTCATATCAGTTTTCAGCCGGATGAACAAACGTATAGATAATATGCGGCAGTATACGAGTTTGTACATTTTCCGCTCGTACCAATTTTTTTTTCACGCAGCATGCTTATATTGCGCGTTTCGCGGGAGCCCCAAAAACGCAGCAGGGAAATCATTACTATTACGTCACGCTCGAAATTGAATTTAAAAATTTACATGATATTTAATTACAGCAGCACACAAAGCAGATACAATTTATTTTCCTGTCAAAATTAATATTTCAATTGAAATAAAAAGTTGTTATAAATACAGAGTTATAATAAATATTTTAGCTATGTAGGCTTTTATCCTCGTCGCACATTTAGCGCTAAATACAACCGTGCATTTCACGTGTAGATTGAGTGTTGTTCGTTACCGCGTTTTTTGTATTAAACAAACTATGACTATTTTTAACATTTAATTTAATTGATTATATCAAATTTTACGATTATTTAGTCGCGTCTAACACTAAACGTCCGACGAGAACAGCAACCATGGACGCTAGATATGAAGGACAAGCCGTGCGTCAACATACGTCGCATACGGAATTCAGCGTTGCACCCTTAGATCTGTCCACCAAAGCGGGATTGCTTCTCGTTCATTCTTATAACTTAAGTTACGTGTTCTCCATTCTCCATAATATACCGGGGAACAACGCCGAGCTCCGCGTCGCGAACGCGATTAATACGAGCCTAATAATTAACGATTAGACGTTAGTTATTAATTATTATTGTTAAATTTATGCCTAAGATATAATACACTCACCTAAGACGTACCTGATGTGATATCTTTGTAAAAATTTCCCTACCACGAGAGACAGACGAGAGAGTGAGAGAGATGCAGCACTCTCGATGACGATGGGGAGAGAAAAAAACATTTGCAGAATCTGGTCTGCAGGTTTCTCCGTCGATATTCTTCGTCGATGCTGTCGCCGAGCGAGGAGACGCTTCGCGAAAAACATCCCCACGCGAAAACATTGTCTGGGATTTCGTGCAAGCGCGCATCTCGTGCTGAAAATCGCCCTGACGTTTGTTCTACGTGGGCAGCGATCTTACTCTTCTTTAATTCGCGCGAAATATTTTAATTTTCCCAACATTTGCACAACGTTTCGGAATTGTATGTTTCGCAGATTTCTCGAAAAGGATATTTTTTGGCAGTAAAGTTGTAGGAAGAGACAAGCTATATAATAATTAACTAACAAGCACAGGATTATTAAAGAAAAATTAATTTTTAACAAAGATTTTGTTTAAATATTAACTTTGTTGCTACCTTCAACTTTATTTAAGAAAGTCCAATTGCAAATTTTGTACGCGACTGTTTTCGTTCCACGATAGAAAGTAGCGAGACGATAAAAATTTCGTTTTAAGTAACGTAGTACGTTTCGGAAATGCCGGGTTAATCTCGGCGAGACTCCGGTGCTGCACGCGATGGTTAAATTTCACCGAGAAATTCTCGCACCATGAACGTGTAGCTCGCCGATCACCGCACTCGTACCACGGTCCGTCATTTGTACTGGCGATTAAACTGTCAGCTTAATTGCACCTAACGTTTTTCTTCCGGAAAGCCGGGGGCCAATTTCCCAATTATGCCAAGGCTCATTTCTTTTTTCGATCGCGTGCAAAGACAAGGCGTGTTATTACCTCGTTCCGACGGTCGTTAAACTTACTTTTAACGCGAGTAAAGTCAGTAACTTAACTTAATTTTCAATAGCGATACATCATAACATAGACGTTGAAGTAATATATAAATTAAGGGAATCTGCGATTTTTCTTTGACACTTTCGAAGATGTATCAATATGTCTAAACAATTTTATCATCTGTCATAAGATTAAGCTGAGTTATCACTAGAACTCTGTAACTCAACCTGTATTATCAAAACAGATATTCGAGATAGATATACATGTACTTTTTTGCTATATGTTGCGGTATTTTCGCCGTAACAAATTTGACAAACAATGCCGATTGTTCAATTATTTCGAAAACAAACAAAAAAACAGATCGAAACGCCGTGCGCTCGGAGTGAAAATCGAGTCTCAAACGCATTTTAGCGATACACGCGGAAACGCGATACGACGCGAGTCAGCTATTCGAATTTCTCTTTGGCAATCTTTGTGTTTTCAATATTCGTGGTCCGAGTGATACATGCCTACATATATGTGTACGTATCGCACGACGGACGTGACATCAAACGACAATAAATGCATGCGAGTAAAATAAAGCCGCCGTACATATGATAATGCTTCTCCGCTTGTTTGCCGCGAAAATATGCGATGGTTGCGAACACTAATTGTAATGAAATATATTATACCGTTCGATTATGTGACTCTACGCGCTGGCCTTCCTCGTCACGGCCACTCGTTATATCAAACAGGATTTAATAGCAATGGGATTACGCGAAATTACATCGCGCACGATCATTATATATAGTCGTCTGCGTAAATGCACACGATATATTGTCGTTCGATGCCAATGTAATTCGCTGCAACAGTTACTAATTCTTTTACCTTAAAATATCAGATATTGTTTATGAATTTTCGTGTAACGCATATTGTCAAACCACGCAGATCGCTACTCTTTCTAAAGTACGGCATATAAATGCACCCCTAGTCGTGTCGTTGCGGTATGACTACTGAGAGAGATATAAAAAAGATAGCCTCTTCTCCAGCCTCTATATCATTTTCCATCCAATACATTAAATTTTTCATATTTAATCGTATTCGCGTCCCAGCGTGCGTTTCTCGCATAAGTGCTCCTCGCTCGTCTTGCCCGTCTTTGGCTTACACGACCTTTCGTCCGTGAGCGAGTCACTTTGGTACACGTGTTCGTGGAAGGGGACCGACGCGGACGATGACTACCAATGATAGTCGATGATCGGCTTACTCTCCGAGCATGGATTGACGCTACCGCACCATTTGGTCTCCTTCAACGGCGGACACGGTGCGCCACCCCGGCGCGGTTTTATCGTGATTTTCCGCGTTCTCTGGGTCTCGCCCACCCCGCAGCTGCGACTGCACGCGCTCCACGGGCCCCATTCGCCGACCTTGCAATCTCTCGGTGCACCTAGAATCACGAATGCAATTATTCCACTCGAGCGGATGAGCGAGTCCATGTCTAATCTCGCGACGTGTAGGGAAATCCTCGGGGTAGATAACCGCGATCTTCGGAATTGGTGGCCGCAACGAAAATTGGAGAAATTTTCTAGCTTTAAATTTTGCTCAAATAGTTCTCTTATTATAGAATTTAAAAAAGATATTAAGAATTCGAGATTTAATTACTTGATATCAATAGGAGGGGGTTAGTCTAGTTCAATTAAAAAGTTGAAAAATTGCATTATAGCGTTCCATTAAACTTTAAATTAAGATCGATTCCGTTTTTTTTTTAAGAGTGTTAACAGCTGAATCGATATGCGATATTCCTGGAATTAGATGAATCGTATCGAGTTATCGATACTAATTTATGATTTTGATAAATTTAATGAACAGATTTGAAGAACTAATCGAATTGGTCCGCTATTTTGCAATCTGATAATTATTATCAGCTCGAACAACGTACTGTTATGTGCATGCGAGACTCTCGTACACGAAGAAAATTCTGCATCAGTACGGAAACCGGAATAGCGGACAAACGCGAGACAGAAGGTACAGGGTGGAGGCCAACGCGAATGGTAGAGACAGGAAAGGATGCGAGGGGGAGAGAGAGAGAGAGCGCGGAAGCGCTCTTTGATCATTTACGCGGGAAATATGGCTATTGAGAGCGCGCTTGGCTTTTGCATTAGCTACCATCAATAAAAAAACTGCACCGAGGGTTTGTCCGGACCTTCCGTTGCACCGTGTCGTTTAAAGAGTTAATTAGAGGCTCGATTAGATAGCAAAAGCGAAGGGTCTACGAAGATTTCAAAAAACATTTTAAATTATGCCCGTAATCATCGTTCGCCGGATTAGTGGAGATCAACAGGGTGGTTATCAATAGCGTCGCAGCGGTACAAAATATCGCTAGCTGTATTATATTGTCTCACCGTATTTTGCTACGGGAATAGAGAGAAGCCGGCTTTGCATGATAATATTATTATTCTAAACTAATTAAATAGAATCGGATAATGCTATGCCCAAATCCGATAATCTGATAACGCCCAAATCTGATAATGCGAATCATTGCCTTTATAACTTATAGATGAGAATATGATGAGTAATATGTTATTATAAAAAATATTATAGAACTCAATTATGAATAACAAAATTTAGGATTAAACAATATTTGAACATTTTTATCGCACTTACGTGTTCTAACTCGTTTGCCTTTGGATGTCAATCCATGATGCTTCATCCTGAATCTGTGTTGGCGCTGATCCGCCGTGTTGGTCACGTTGTTCACGAATGAGTAACCCGTACTCGACACGTTCGACACGTTGGCAATCTTCCTCTGGATGTCCTCGTAGATTTGCGCCTTCTGCGTTTCCGCTGTTTGCCTGTACGTCTGGTAATACGGCCAGTCGGACTTCCCTGTCTCGCTGTATCTCGTTTTACCGTCGACGGCAACCTTCGATGTTCGCGGTATCGCGGTCGCGGTGTACCTCGGTCTCTGCAAAGCGTATGACGTGGCGATGCTGTTGATGATCGCCGCCTTGTTGTCCCGCGGAACGTCCGTCACGACTTGCTGGCCGCTCCCGGTCGTGCTCCAGTATCTGTTATCAGAGAATTAAAAGATGAGATTGAGAGGAGAATCGGGGAACTGTGCGGTTGTTTTTCAGAGAAAAGCACAGAATATAAATTAGTTAATTAGAATAAAGGAAATTGAGAATCTAGAACCGTGGAATTCACAGAGATTGAAAATTCGCAAAATTTTCGAAACTTCTGCAATTAACTGGGGTGCAATTAAAGGTATATACCTATTATATGTGATAATTCACGCAGCCTGCTCCACGATTACTAACATTAATATCATCGATTATGTTAATGTTATTCGCATACAATTGTTCTTGTTACGATGCACGTGTTTTGATGGGCCGAACGCATCGAATGCTTTAACACGAATCGACGGAATTTCCATTACTGTCCCGTCCATACACTCGCAATCAATACTCGATGAATATACATGCAATCGGTCGATGTGGTGCAGCGGAACGCCACAGTGTAGACAGTGCCTAGACAGTAATAAGTTGGACGAGCGTGTTAGGTAGCAATTACTAAATGGAACTGGCCAGGTATTAGTGGCGCGCTGAACTTGTCGGACCCCATTTGCTAAACATGTATGCATTACTTGTATAAAGCCGGAGTAATGCCTTCGCGTCGCGAGATGAAGTTGTTAATTAATTATTCCCGGGATGATAAAATTCGCGAACTCGCAAATAACAAAAGTGGTCCGCGCTCAATATAGTTGATTTGTCGACGAATTAATTCAACCAATATTACAATTGCAGCATCGTTAAAACTTACGCTTTATTTGTAACGGCCAAAGATCAAATAAATTTGCTTATAATTAACGGCCGTATATTAATATCTAGTCCTCATGCGAAAAGCTACATTTTCGAGAAAGAATATATGTACAATTAAAATATAAAAAAATGGATCTATGTATTTTAGCTATTGTTCTAGGCAGATTTATCCACAATTTGTACTATGATAAATAATAATAATAGCAGGAAACAATAAACAATAATATATCGTATCATTTTATATTCTTTCTCTCTCCTCTTATGATATATTAATATATATTATTTAAATATGACAATTTATTTTAACATCTAGAGATTTATTGTGGTTCGTTAGTGTATTTGAGTTAGTGCTCCGGTTAGACGATACCTTCTCGATTTTCGCAGCACGAACTCGCCGAGACAAAATCGGTCATTCGTTATGAACCGTCTACACGAGTAGTCGTGTTAGTTCTCGCCAGTACGTACACTCCGACGAATCGAATTTAGCGAGCTGAGCGAAGGCGTGTGGACGCGCGAAAACAATTTCGAGAATTGATTTACGGTTGGCATGTGGTACACATAAGAGAGACAGGATCAAGGGGGTTGTCGGACGGCAGTCCCCAAACTTGCGTTTCACACAAGGAAAACTTATTCATCGTGCGTCTCTCTTCCTCCCTCTCTTTTTCTCTTTTCTTTTCTCTCATGATTCTGGCAGCCGTGGAGAATTCACTCTTTATGTATTTGCGCGCAACGAGATTTCATCAAAAGCGTTCATTCTGGATACAGGAAAGCTACATCTCTCGGTGCGGATAGGACCGGCATCGTTGGTCTGTGATGTTTGCGATTTAATTGCTATAGCGATTCGCAAGGAAAATTTGCAATTTCGAACGCAATCGATTAGAAAATTCCGTTTAAGAGTATGGTAATTACAAATTCCAGTTGTAATTTGTGACCGAATTAAGCAATTACGCTTTGCAATATGTAGGCAATGCATATGCAATCGATGCACATATTAGTCCGTGACAGAACTACGAGACCGGAGTTGTCTAGTTATCACGGTTATTCTCTAATTACAAATTTCATTGGCCCACTTGCAGAGCGAATAGATAGACGAGATAAAATAATATTCCGCACGTTTTCACAAATCTTTTCACACATTCTTCATCAAGAATATTTTATTACTTGTTAATGATTCCGTTGCCCGAACTTGTAATCTTAAAAGTCGTGTGTAAGACCGATAGTCTGCATTGGTATTAAATACGCTGGCACGGCACGTTTAGTATAATCGTATTTTCTGCACGATAATTTGCATGTATGCAGATCCGGCATAAGTTTACTTTTTCCTACGCTTTAATATTCCTCCAGGAAGTTCTGGCCGCGCGCCGCTAAGCTAAGGGCCGAGCTTATAGGTCGTCATAACTTTTTAATTAAACTGACCTATCATTACTCTACCGCTGTCAACCGAAAAACCTAAATAAACGCACGAACCTCATTTGCTCTCCGCGGAACTTACTTGCCTGATTGCGAGCGGGAAAAAGCTATAGTTTTAACATCGCGAATACGTTTGAGTTGTATTCGACCGAACATTCGAATGTCAACAATCCCACTCGATCGTCGTGCCTGTGGGGCGTGGAACGACTCGTGGAATTTTACAGGGCAGGAAATCGAAGTATATTTGGATCTAATCGGCGACATTCTTGGCTCGATCTTCGTTATACCCTACCGAGTTCGTATAACGACATCGTCTCCGTCGATTATGGCCACGTCGCGCGTCTACAGGAAGTTTGGCGAAGTAGGGTAAACAGTATATAGTTGCTGGCAATCAGTATAGTCATGGGCGTGGGGGAGAAGCACAGGAAATTGTCTTCGAGCGTTATTACCTTACTTCGTAACAAGAGAACACCTTTTGCGGAAAACTGAGATAAAACTTCTCTAATCAATTTCTTTTTTAAAGAAATCAACAGAAATTTATTAGGCTAATATATCTCCGATCAAAAGTCTCTTAAAATTAACGTCAACAACAAAAGAAAGAAATACGAATTTCAACAAATCTCCCCCATTTCCCGAACGATAATGTATATCAGCTTGTTTGAGGGTTCCCTTCATCGCATGCTGCCTGCTTTATATCGATTTCTATTCTTCGGGCGACGAGGAACATATTTGTTGCCATCACCTTCCAAAATAACGAGCCAAAGTGCTCCGTTATCACGGGCGCCAAAACTTATTGCGGGTCGTTAGACCCCATACGAAACCGTAGTCATTTTATTTCGTGGTGCGGCGGTGAAAAAGTATCGCCGCTTTATATACACGCGTGTATTCTCGAGTTTCGTCGAACGGAAACTGAAGAGCTGTTGACAAAATGACGATGACATGTAACGTCATCGCGGCAATTCGCGCTCTTATTAGGATTTCGATCTGTCGCAGCATCGCCGATGCGGTGATTTATTTTAACGTCGTGCTCGTTGGAATGTACATACGAGCGATGGACTTAATACGCGGGAGAATGCGATACAATGGACGCCGGTGAATTAATTGCGCGCTAATGCGTTTGCATTTGACGGCAGGGGGACTTTGAGCGTTAATACATGCACTTCGCTGTTGGTCCGTGGATTTTAGTTCCATTGTACCGCGATCTCGTTATGCATTTGTTCGCGATATGCATAATATGCATATTATTCTACGAGGCCGCTAGTTTCGTCGATATATTTTTTTAACCGGGCTCGAAACGTGATTTGCGATATCGCGAATTTCGCAACAAGTTTTTTCCCGCGAATAATTTATTCTCAGTTCGTTTAGGTGGCTTATTTCGCCATAAATTAATTATTCGCTTTTCCGCGCACGTACGCTCATTCTATAACTCGGGAAAATCCGAAGTGCAATCAAGACCAGAAAAAAAGAGCAGCTCGGATTTCCAGAAATATTCAAGAGATACGTGCATGATATTGCTCAATATGAGTGGAAACTACGGCGGAGATTTTCCAACATTACGACAGTAATAGCATTTACATTTTGGATTATGCGGACTGTTTCCGCGACTCCGTTCGCGCGGATTATCACGGAGCTCATGAGAGATATGAAAAAATGTTTTAGAACATCATGTCTCACACTCACACGCACACGCGCGCGTACGCACGCACGCATGCATGTACGTGCCTAGTCGGAAATCGCACCACCGAAAGAAAGACATAGAGTGATTCGCTGCAACATCACCGTGGATATTTTAGCACATCATTGACACTGATAGATTAAGATACGCGGAGGG
Source organism: Temnothorax curvispinosus (assembly GCF_003070985.1). Taxonomy (NCBI): domain Eukaryota; kingdom Metazoa; phylum Arthropoda; class Insecta; order Hymenoptera; family Formicidae; genus Temnothorax; species Temnothorax curvispinosus. The sequence goes on along the minus strand of NW_020220679.1, from coordinate 340,164 downwards.
AGGCTATCTTTCGGACGAAACGAGCGTCTTGGGCGAGCGAATTTTAGTTTTAGTTTCTTTGACCTCGCGTGCGCCGCTGAAAAATGCGCGCGTGAAAATAAATTGCCGGTGGCGGAAAATAAATTACCGGGCGCATTACGATTGCCGCGTGTTCGCGATTCCCTTTCCCTTCCCCGTCTCCAGTAGTGAACGCGGAGGCGAAAGGCAAAAGGGATGCAACGGGCGATACCGCCTAGGCACGTCGTTCGTTATAGTTACTTCTTGTTACACTCACTCTCCGTTTATCGCAGTAAATTCATTGGAACGTGCCGTATGCCAGTTCACAAATGACACCACCACGTTGGCGCAATGGGGATTTACGCGGTCGTGCATGCCTTTTGCGATGTGTACGCAACCATCATTCTCCGGTAATTAACTTTATGATTGCGCGAAAGGCGTAAATGCGCACGCGAGTTTAGCGTTATTGAATTCACGGATATCCGTAAAGTCTCGCGGTATTCCAGCGTGCGGTTAACGCATCGTATATTCTTGAAACGCGCTTTGATAAACTTGATTCCTGATTCGTTCAACTGCTCTAAAATTTCCATTGGTTCCACTGATAGTTTTATGTTCTTATAATATACGATACCTACACTGATCCTTTATAGATTTTGAATACTGTTTCCTGCTTTATAAGAAAAGCAGGAAGAATAACGCGAAGAATGGAGGCGATTTTCGAATCGATACCTAGCTTTTCGCGTTGTCGACCTCGTAATACATCAACTTTTCCTTCTCTCGACCTCCCTGTTCCCATACATGCGCAAACGCAAATATTCACCCACGGTGATACGATAACCGTCGAGTTTAACGTTGCTCTCGAGAAGTTTGCACAATGTAGTTTGACGGGTTTTTGACGGAAAATCGTCACTTCGATCGAATAAGATTTAACTGAGCAAAATAATCTCTTGTAGCGTTTTACGCTCGGCGTTTGTACCTTAAATTCGAATATGCATGCAACTGAGTTTACTGTAACGTCAATGCGTCCTGACGCACGTTCCAGCATTTATGCGCAAATAAATATAATGATACAATAGGGGAAAAAATGTTTCCTCGCAGAAATAATAACGGATGATGCAGCACGTTTCTTTCTTTTTATTTTTTATATGTTATTTGTACATTTTAATGGTTATCATACGCGAAATTGAATGCATAAAAGCGCGGCGCTGTTTTTATTTTGGTTTAGTATTTTATTCTATTTTCTCACGCCATCAACAAATTTCCTGACCCATTAATTTATTTGTGTGGTCGTACCTATTGATATCATACCTATTTGTGATTGTCAAAATATCGTAAAACATTGATGATGACAAAAGAGTGAAAAAACCATATTGTACCGTTAACAGAAATTTTTATCGAAACAGTTACGAATTATTTTCGTGAAAAGAATGCAATATAATAACCCGAATACACTATATGCCAAAAAGCGCACAATATGTGGCTTCAGGCGTAAAAACTTTTAGCTAAATTGAAATATTGCTGAACGAGAGATTTAACTTTTTATCACTAAATCGCAGTTACTGTTATATCGACGTTTTTGAGACGTTCAAAATCGATTTGCATATGTAATCATGCATAATTGCAGAGAAACATTATCACTATTCTTTCCTTGTTAAATTATTGTATATGTATTGAATAAAATTCAATACAAAATAGAAATTATTATTTTTTCATAATAAAAATTAATTTTCTGCAATTTCTAATACAATTCTATAAAAATACGGTACGAATGGATTTACAATTTTATTTATTATATTAACAAAGGTCAACGCTCTTCCCGCAAAATTAATATATGGTTAAATCCTTCGAAGAAATCAGCTCAATGGCTGTACAGTAATGAGATATATCGTTGTCGTGGCCACGTTGTTCCAACGAAACGACCTCCGACGAGTCCTGGACTAGGAAATGACCAGGATGATCCGGTCGTAAGATTTAATCTGTTAAGACGAAGAGCAGGAAAATAGAAAGATCGGAGGGTCTCCGTCCCAAAGTGGGGCAGCGGCAGTATCAGTGACAGCCTCGAAGGCACAATAGCAATTACCAGAAACGACGATCGCTCGTCGCCGAGTGGCCAGATAGCGTTGAATGGAATCGAATCTGCGGTAACGTTCCGAAGAGATTGGCTGCCCGGCAGTGCAGCGCGCGGAAGGGAACGGGAGGGCTACACAGATCGATCTCGAGTGTCATCGAACGTAAGCTTTATCGATCTTGGCGAAGCCAAGCGCGACAGCCGGATATTGGACGGATAAGGATACGAGAGGCCTATAAAGCGAATGCGGTCGGTCTTCACGCAAGGTGCACGCGATCAGCCGCCGATCGTGTGTATCGATTTGAACGCCCTCCGAGGCGTTTGTGGCCTTTTGTACGGCTTCGACCGGTTAATATACATCAGTTATCGTGCCTTCGCTACGTATAGAGAGGGGCACGAAAAATGCAAAGTGCCTTGAGACCACTAAAGGTATCTTTTGTCACAAATTTGTTGATCGAAGAAAATCACTTTTCAGAACAAAAATATCTAATGGTTTGAAGGCACTCTATGTAGTTAGAAAACGAAAAAAATATTGTACTATTTCCTTTTGAATGCCGCATGCCGGTTTGAATTTTAACTTGGTTGAATTTATGTCGGAACAAGACAACACATAAATGGGATAGTTGTAATATTAATAAGAGATAATACAACTATTGACACATCACGGTTACTTGAGAACGGACAATCTGATAAAAATGTAATAAAAAAGACTCTCTTTTTCGACACTTTTTTCGATCTTTTTGGAACAAAATTTTCTCAGAATCGCTATTTTTCCTCCATAGAAATATTTTTTCGCCACCTATATAATATTTTCCACGTTAATTGACGTTCGAGAAAAAGTCCCCTCTATTTTCCCAATTTTGTCGGACAGCTTGATCGAAATTGGAGGTCATGAAAATCTCGCCCAGCATGTCCGCCCCGGCGAAGTAAAACAAGTATAAAATGTAGGAGACAATATAACGGGGAGCAGCGCGTTATAACGTTATTTTCAGGTTCGTACGTTTCTCGCCGTCGTATAGTGTCGATGTTTTCCGTCGGTCGAACATTACCGCGAGCTCTGGCCGGATATTACGGCGAACTGCCGGATACGCTATACGTATCGCAGAAATTGTCGCGAATCAGGACGTCCGCGAAAAGTAATATCGTAATCAGCCATCGGATGTCAAATGTACGTGACTACTTGCGTCCAACTGTCCCGGATACGATGCGAAAAAGCTGATTGGCTGTTGACACGCTTTATTGCATTTTTGTGGCGCCCTAAGAATCCGAGGGAGAAAGAGAGAGATAAATTATATTTAGAATTATACAGATGTAAAAATATACAGATGTAAATACAGTACAGATAAAATTATACAGATGTAAAATTGTGTTTTTTTTGTATGTTGCAGTTCAACGTGGTCATCGTAGTGCAATTCCGTGCAGTTGCGCATCGTATCGGTGAGTGATAAATCAGAGTAATAAACTTAAATTAGGATTTTCGTATTATGTATAGAATTTTGATTCTCATTAATTTTCAGAATATGTTAGTGTACTAATTGTACGTGATTGTGGGATATCTTGTAGTACAAAAGAGTCTGATTATCACTTAATAAAATTATTTACGTTATATATAAATTATAGGAAAATATTTTCAATAATCCAGTTAATGTAGTCAAGAGATGAATATTTATTAAGAGATATTTATCTCTTGACTACATTAACTAGATTGAAAATATTATCTCATAATTTATTTTTAATTATGATGAAAGTTTGGTGAAAATTGCAATGGTAATCGATGAATAATTTCAAACTCGAATCTCAAAGGGCATTTCCCAGTTGCATTCGCGGGTACGATTATAAGAAGACGCAAGACGTCATCATGTAACATCATAATAAATTTGTATTTGAATCGATACACACCAACGAGGATCATACGACTCCCTCGGATGCGTAATATCGTTATTGATATTCAATGTCAGCTACATCATACCCAATCTGACTAGTTGCGTTTCGCGATAAATTGCATTTGTGGCTCGGGGGTGGCTTCGGTTGGCTTTTCCCGTTCAATAAACAAAACGAAAGAGAATATTACTTTCGTCGCATACATTTTATACATATATATTCTGTGACCGTCAATTTATTTTTCTTTTTCAAGCGTAAATTATATCTTTATCTTTTATGTATACACCAACTGCTTTCCTGCAAAGTAATAGCAGGAAAAATTATTTATACATATACAGAAGCATTATTTATATATAATTAAATCTATTTTGGAATGCACTTTTATTTTAAATTTTTGTAAGAATTCTAAAGAAGGAGGGAGTTAATTATAATTATCATAATTAGATTAATTATATTTCTATGAAAATTGTTTAGTAGTTATTATTAAACATTCTTAATTGAGCAGCAAGCTATACAAATTTTATATCTTGAATCAATAACGCGGTTAACATGATTTATTTCCTATTCTACGATCTCTCAAATGAAAGATTTTATTTCGGATTTGGAGATACAAACATTTTATTTCTACGCCGCGGGAAAGCGATCTTAAAACATCCCCATAAATTCTCTTTAAACTTTTATTTCTGTGCAATTGGGGCGAACGGTGTTGGCAGTAATTCACAGTTTGCACCTCGCCGTGTGTATTAGGAATAAAAAGTAGGCAATTTTATTAGAGCTAATTGAAGAGACTTGAGAGATGTTGTCGGGGCGATATAGAGAAAGTGGAAAGTCATGTTTCCAACGGATGCATTTTCTTCTAAAGGCGTATCAGGACGTTTTCGTTTTATTATCACGTAAACGTCATACGGAATTGTCAAACGTCACGGGGCAAGTCTGGCGATTTTTCCGAGTGTCGAGTAAGGACGACGTACATTGTGAGAAGGAGACTCGCGAGCTTCATATGACTCTCCGCTCGAGTTCTTCATCGTAAAAGTTAAAGAGAGAAATAGAGCGAGAAGGTGCATGTTAGAGGGACGGACGAGAAATCTCGTAAGGGCATGAAGGGGCACTGCTGGAAGGCACAGAAGAACGATCCGGGTTCGTGTCATAAAAGAGAGTGGTGAAAGGCTGGACGGATCTAGTCTCGGGGCCTTTCATAAAGTGAGAGGAAAGCAAGAGCGTCCCGGGAGGAAAGGTCAATACTTTGGTAGATGACAGTATTGGTCATTGCAAAGAAAAACGTCTCCGTGAACATGTGTTGCAAGCGAATTATGCATGGCAATTTAAGATAGAATTCTTCAAACTTTATTACGATTTTTAAAAGTTATTATTAGCTCGAAAATATTATTAGTTATTTCTTAGCACTCGAAATGCTGCCTGTAATTTGCTTTATTTTTTTTTATATCAGATTTTTAAATTACATCTCGTAAAGTATTTAAAATTCAGCCTCTTGTTTAAAAGATCCTTATTTATAATAATCAATATTATTTATCGGGTGAACGTAATTTCTTCAGGATGGAATATATTTGATGTAGATGCGTCCATTGAATACATGTATTCGTCACTTATACGCGATCCTTCTCTCATCGTCGGGAAGGAGACATTCACTATCCATTCTGTATCCCCCGAGCTTAAGAGCTTCGTCTCCAGGCGACGTCCCGGAGGAATTAAAACTTGAAGAGAAAGTATTAGGCAGCTAGGCTTAACAAACTGATTCGAACTTCGGAATTCTCATTCGGACCCTCGGCCTTATGAACCGTAGGTTTATGAGATAGTGTTTTCATTTATACCTTCTCCCCCGATACAAGAGTATCTTAAGAGGATACAGAAAGAAAGTGATACGAGGGATGCTACATCGTAAAAGGAATTGTATTACGAAGCTACAGTATCTAATGAACATAAAGACGCATTAGAAATAATGAAAATTACTCACTAGTTGCTGCTCTCTCATTTTTATTTTGAATTATTTTATATTCAGACTGTAAAATATACATAGATGTAGATTATTTATTGATACACGCGACGTCAAAAATATCCTATTTTTTTATTAAAAATAACTAATTACACTTTATTTCAATTTTCTCTCTAAAATTTCTCGTTTAATTTGATTGACCTATCCAAATTCGAACCAATCCAATAACGGCATTCAAAATGCAAGCAGGTAGAAGGGAGAAAAAGGGTGGTTCTTTGATTTTGAAGTCCACTTGCCAAATACGCGGTAAAAAGTGTGACTTTCCATTGCCGGTAAAAAAAAAAAACAAAGTAAAAAGTTCGCCCGGGCAAGGGGAAAGATGAAAAAGGTCGGTAAAAAGTGGAGGAAACGTACCTGTATCTCTGAGTGTCCATTTCCCTTCGTTCCTCGGCTATGGCTTCGTTTAGGTCCCTGTTCGGATCGATTCCTCTGGGAGCCTCACCGTTCGCTTGCAGATTGTCATTGCTAACGAATTCCACCTCGACTTCATCTTCATGATACGATTCGGTCAGGGTGTACTCGCGTAGCTGAAACAGCAATACAGCGAGAACGCTTTTAATCAATCAAATAAAAAAAAAAAAAAATACATATATCGTTTTCCGCACTGTGAAATACTGTGAGAGATGCATATTTATGAAAAAGAATAAACGGGCTCTTCGAGAATTCATAAACGTTTTATTTATCGTTTCATCTGACCTCCGTCACGCGCGCAATGCTGCATGGATTATGTTCGGGGGATAACACACTTTTAAACATGCTTTTAAACACCGGCGAGCGGATTTAAGAGAAACACTTTATTTCCGAATATTTGCCATATTTATCGCGACAGTATACACATGTGAAGCTCGAAGCTTTTCCGATTTTGCAAATGATGTAACGAAAATTATTTTACATGTTTTATCGATTTTCAGGCTTAGATGTAACTTCTGTTTGAAATCGAAATCGAATATCGAATTGACTCAATTAAGTGTAGCTTTTAGAGATAAACATTACAATTTTTTGCTCTGCGCTAATAACAAGAAACATCGTGATTTTTATATATAAGGGTGATTCAGATACACTTTCATCTACAGATCCCTTCAGCAATTTGAAGTAAACTTAATAAAAAATTAAAGACAGGTCTTAAGAACTTCCAAGATTTAATAAGAGATACAACGGGAGGCATAAGAATGTAATCCTGTTCTATTTAAAGATTAAACATTGACTGACCTTCTTCCTTTCCTTTTAAAAGTAAGTGAATTTTTCATCATCATAAACCGAAAGCCCTTCTTTTCCTTTACGATGAATTTTAATAAATAGGAATATACAGATATATTTATAGTAGTTACCGAAACTATAAGACTGAGAATCTCTCTTTCGACCGATAACAACTTATTTTTAGACACATGATATATATGAACATAATTTACAATATGTTGTTTAGTAACTAATTATTCTTTTAATTTAAAAAATAAATTGTAAGCATGCGTTTTATAAAGTATTTGGTTTATTTCTTCTAGCAAGACAAATATAACCAATTAGGCGAGAATGCATTAAACAACATTGTCGACTTTCTTTCTAAAGCATCGTAGGGAATGATTGGTAGTAAGGTGCTTTCGTGTTGCAGTAACGTTACGATTAATCACCCCCAGTGGTCAGCGGGGTACGACCGAATTAAAGCCAATGAGACTTTATGGTGCTTTACCGGGCAACACTCCGTCGTTTTTCTCCGTTTGCCCTTTAGTCCGACTCGTTTTTATTTTTTGCTGGAATTTTCGGAACGACGAACTCCTGCACTTACTTACTTTGTTGCAGAAAAACGACATTTAGCGAGCGAATAGACTATTTTGTATTTAACTGAAATACATTAAGCGCTTTCGGTTAAGTTTATATCTAAAAAGTTTCTATACGAAGGATAGAATTTTTCAGAGTCTGACGAAATAGAATATTTTTTAAAACTTTTATTTAAGTCACGGAGTAACAAGTGTGATTCCATATAATTTCAATGTATTTTTTACAGCTCTAATAAAAAGAAATAGCTGTAACAAAAGGAAGAATACTCATTTCGCTAACGAGCATTTTAAGACACTTTTAATCACGTTGCCGCTTATATCGGTCATTTATTCTTAATAAAGCTTATCATCGTGCTCGCGTCCCGGATGAATTAATGATATCCTTATATCGATATCCTTTTGGTTAATAAAAGTTGTAAGAACCGTAATTGTAGATAAAAAGCGAATATATTTTTTTTTGTCGAGTGGATATCAAAGAGAATTCATAATCATTGCTATTATGATAAAACTTTTAGTGGAGTATTAGTAACTGAATTGTTCTGTATTGTAATGGTATTTGTATGGAACTAGTTAGTCTTATACTGTTAATTGAATGGTATACTGATTTTATCGACATATTTTGTTTGATAAACAAATAGACAGTTCTATTGAATTATCTTATTAAGAACAATCATATCATTATTCGACAATAATTATTTCTATAAAATTCTGAAAAATATAGTTATACTTTTTCGCGATGTATCTTTTTCTTGAGATACTGATAATATTCTTAACGTTTACATAGAATAATTGGTCAATAAAAAAAAAATGACACTTTTTCTCGTATATCCATTTGGCTGTGGAGGTTGTATTAATGAATACTTCAACAGTTTCATCTGCTTGTTTGTGCTGTGAGGACTTTGAAATTGGAGCAAGCGTTAATTATTGTCTAATTAAATGTCGCGCGTCGAGCGATAGCTTCTAATCATGTTTCGGTAATTATTTCGTAAAATCCCCACGACGGTAGCGTTGATTCTATTCAGGATGCGGATGGAGAGCTAAATCAATAAGGTAGACGCAAACTAGGTAGCACGTTACGTAAATGTTATTTCTCAACTCAGCTTGCTACGTTGCTCTGATACAAACAATAGCAAACAATATGAAAAAATTTTTGTAAGACAGATATTCTTTGATTTTTAAAATATCACGATTAATTTGTTGAAAATAATACAATCTTTAGATGTATAGAAATTGTTTCTCATAAATAAAATCATATGCAATAATATTATTTGATATAAAGAAATTTGGACGAAAATTCCATGAAATATAATTCCATTATTCTATCATATTTTCATACAATAATATATGTGATATTTAATGTAAAGCAGAATTTAAATATTTTAATCTTATTTTTAGTTTTCTGTGTATTTAAAATCGTAATAAAATTCTATAATAAAACATTTAAATTTTATCAGTTTAATACATTTATTGTGATACATTTATCCGTATTTTTCAGAATAAATATGTAATATGCAATATACAAAAGAAATATCAATTATAAAACTTTTATAAAAGAAAGACAGAGAGAAGTATTATACAAAGATAAATGTTACGATAGAAAAGATGGGATAAATGTTGTTCTCAGTAAATGAAGTGCACCACTTTAATAATAAACTATAATCGAATACACTAACTATACTGTAGGTAACTACGATCCACGACCTCTCGCATCGAGAGTTCAGGAGATAACTCACGAGGAACATACTGAATTAATAATAGTCCAATTAATAACTCCTCAAAGCCCCTTGACGTGGTCTCCCAATTAATCGACGATAACGTACGTCCCCTTCGAGAATATCGAACGTTGAGATTGCTATCAATTATTAAGCGCGATACGAAACGCATATCTTTACTGATCACGAAGATAACGAAAAAAAAACGTGTCACTCATCACTTCGCGTGCAATCCGTTGAATTATCGATTACTTGATAATAATCTGTCCATTTGTTCAATCTTCGCAATTCAACATACCTAATCCCGGCGAATAAAATTCAGTGCGAATAAATGTCAGTGCTAACTTTAATTTTCCAAAGTATATCTTTGACTGTTATATCTTCATGAATATGTATTTTATACGATGCTATTACACTGCTATAACCAGGAGATTTCTTCTACTTTCAACTATGCTCAAGACTAATTATCTATGTGGTTTAAGACTTCTCCATTGTAGGCTGTTACAAAGGCGAAAATATAAAAATTCGTGGAGTTACCCGACAACCCGCTGGGAACAAAGGGTTAATTATTTTGTGGCATGACGTAAATTTACATTTTTTTTCCTTTCACGTACGAAAAGTGTGTCTGCGCTCTATGTACATGAAATACTTCCAAAAAGATTTTTTTTTGCTTTACCGAAATGTGGAAAATGTAATTTATGTCTCACGGTTCTTTTCAACGGCTGGATTGTTCATAATTTAACGGGAAAATGTTAGATATCACCTATACATATTTGTAGTACAGAGATTTGAAATTATGCCGAAATTATGATGATTTTAGTGACATTAATTACACTGCTAATTACAGATGTCAATGTATCGATAGAAATTTGCTTATCCGCGAACAAATAATTATTCTAATAGTTTGCGTTCTACCTATTTTGTACATTTTGATTCTACATTGATTTTTCGAATATTCGGAGCAACGATGTCAGCAATTAGCAATGATTGGCATCTGCATGACGCTTGATGCAATCGTCAAAACGTTTATAATCCGGGGAAATCGGCGGTCATGCAATTCAAATCAAAGAGGATTTGCCGCCGTTTAGAGAAATAGTTTGTATTCGTGAGCAGTAAAATGCAGGAATAATATCGTCGAAGTCGTTCCATTAAAAGAGCAGTTTAATCCCGCAAATGACAATCTCGTTTTTGTTGCGAGATCGTATGAAAAACCAATAATTTGTTCATTTTTTCCTTTTTTTACATGCAAGAAATTGCGCTAATAGAGCGAAACCTATCAGAGTAGTTAACGCAACCTGATTTTACACACACACACACACACGCACAGTTAGAAATAATGTATTTCGCAGACGAAACTCATTGTGTTATTTTCATATAAGCACAAACAGAAATATATAACAGTTATTCTCTAATGCACATAGTACTTTCTCCAAATCGTTGCTGTTTCATGCCAGGTCTCTTTACTCTTTTGACACTGTGCATGCTTGTTTGGAGATGGCGCTTTTGAAAAAGCACCCCATCGCGCACGAAGGGAAGAGCCGCTCAAACAAAGTCCACCTGGCAGCGTGTTTTGTCTGCGTAATAACTTTTTCGTCGGGAGGTTAGTGGTTTTTAGCGACGAGGGTTCGATCGCGGATACATTTTTCACGAGCACGCGCTGCCTCGGCGCCTCTCTCCTTTCTGCAGCCAAACGAGGGTGGCCGCGGGGACAAAAACCGCGGCTGGCGAATACGAGAGAAAAGCCCTCGTAGGGATAGGAAAGCAAGAGCGCGCACAGGAGCGATATTACCCCAGCCAAAACAAACCACCCGCGTAACCGTGGAAATTACCCTGGGCATACACAGCACCGCCGAGGTAATATCGAGCTTGGTGTAACGGTTGCACGAGGCCGCATGCTCGTTGCGTATTAGTGCGTGGCTTCGAACACGCCTATGTCGCCTTTATGTCTGTCCTGCCGTTTTTATGCGACTTTTTGCTCAGGAGGCGCGATATCGCGGTCGGCGGTCATCGCTTTCTGTTCGGAGCTTCCGATCGCTGAGCAATCGCGTTCCTTGGCTGGTTGAATCGCTACTTTCGAATGACTCAACTGTAGAAAGTTGAGGGAGAAATAGACAATTAAAACTATTTTCTCGGAAATAAATGTCACGAACGTGTAGTAAAGTGCATATTTCGAATCAGATCCTAATTCGGATCAGCAAAGAAATGCCTCTCTATAATAGCCGACTGTATCTATTATATCTTGATTTTCTTCGTTATCATCTTTAGTTATCTCTTATAGCTATAGACAATTAGTGAAAAAAATCCACATATAATAGGTACAGTCGGCTAGAGAGACATTTTAAATTTGTTGATTCGAATTAGAATCTGATCCGAAATATGCACTTTACCCTATTTCAAGCTTTGACATATTGAAACATTTCTAAATTGTGCAGTAAAACATTTATTAATGTGCACAATGGTAGTATTTTTCGTGGATTTTAATATGTATATGAATATACGCTTATCTTAATACCAGCTCGCTACTCTCGCTACTCTCGCTACTCTCTAATACCAGTGCGAGAGAACATACGTGGTATATGTTTGTTATCGTCCAGAGTATTAATAAACTTGGCATACCGACTATGTAAAATTACGTGCATTACCGCTATGACGCTGTAACAAATTGCCGCTGTAACTGCAAAGAAACGTTCGCTTGCATCATGTAATGCTCGCGCCATCGTTTCTCACGTGCATAAATCACACGTCGCTGTGCGAGATAAAGAGTTTGCAATGAGCATCACGCTTTTCCATTAACAATCCACGAGGACTGCGTAAACGCGTATTTTTTACGCTTTACCAGATATTAAATAAATGCGTCGCGATACTTAGGGATGAAGAAAACCGCTTTTTCGCTTTTTTTCTCCGTTGTGCGTTCTTAGTTTTCAATTTGCAAATTCCGATGTTTTACCATCCCATCACTGATTTATCTTTGAATTTAGGAATAGATCATTACGAGAAGTGAATGTACTAAATAATAATTTAAAAAGAAGGAAGACAGTTATCCATGTATAGGGTTTTACAATCCGCCCAATACTACTAATAGCTTATAACTCTTCAGAATATTAATTTTATTCTTTTTTTACTTGTCTGTATTTTTTTTACTCTTCCGCAATAATCGTATGCTATATGTTTTATCTAGAAATTGTTCACGCGACATTTTGCGGAACGTATCGTAATTTTGCAGCGTGCAACGCGAAAATCCCGCTGTATTTCTCGTAATGCTCTCTTCGATGCAATTCGTATTATACTCACTCCGCTCGCGGCACTCATTCTTATTTGTATCCGCATGTCGCTTCCGTCATGGACCCGTCTCCGCAGTCAGCGAGCGATTCGTGGTGGCTCGAAGCGTAGAATTGAAATCGTAACGACAGCCGAAGTTACATCTCTCACTCTCGTGCGATTCCCGCAAAACTCGATGTCCGCGCATTTCGAATCGTCGAATACAGAGAGTGCACTCTGGGAAACTAACTTGCGCGCAGGTGATTTCGAAGCTGTGAGGAAGGGGAAAGGGGAAGGAGAATTGAGGAGGCAGTGGTGGAAAGAGAAAGATAACCGCGCTGACAAGAATAATGCGATGCGGGACGAGAGAAGGAAATTCGAAACGAGAAACCTTTCGAACGATATATTATCGAATAAACAAATACTTGTATATCAAAATAATTGGTTACTACGAGAAATATTGCGTAATATGAGGTGCACGAATATTTAATATAAAAAAAGGGAAAGGGAAAGTATAATCTGTAATTAGCAGGATTAAACAAAGAGATAATAGAACTGCGAGTGAGGGAGTGCAAGAATGATAGGATGAAAGAGAGTAAATAAAATGAGGGTAGGAACTGTGGAGAGAATGGGACGAAGGGCAGTGCCGTGGGATAAATCTCGTCGCTATTTACGTAGGATATATATTTGTACGTTCATTTGCCGCGGAGTCAGATGTCGCAGGTTCGTGGATGAGGGAGTCACGAAGCGGGAGTAGACGGTGCAACAAGGGTTGGTAGTTGGTATCGGCCTGACTGGGGGGCGTAAACACAAATTTGAAAATTTTCTCCGGGGTCCCCCTCGCGTGCAAACGACACCCGCCGTTCATTAGCGCCCCATGTCGTCCGAAACCTAATCTACACACTCATACACGCATTCACGTGCGTGGGACACGCTTATAGGATCGATATATAGGACTGAATACGCAGTGGCGCGACGAAGGGCGCTCGTTATTTACTCGACAAACTCGAACAAATCGCATAAATTTGCGCGATCAGTTTTTACTCCCCGACGGTCATCCCGAGTATCGCCATCGATCCTCTTTGCTCCCCTTTCTCGCCTAAATTTATATCTTTATATAGATCACTTTAATTATTTTTATCTATATTTATTTTGCAATAACTTTAATATTAAATATTCAATTACTTTATATTTTTATTATTTATATATTTTCCAAGAAAAGAAGGAAAAGGAAGCAATTAAATTTAATAGAGCAATTTAATTGCCTCTTGTTATCACATTAAAATTTATATGTGTTAGCGAGTATGTCGTATTCATGCATCTTGTATTTCGGCGCATTATAAATACACCTGCGTCTCGGAAACGTGTACCGATAATTTGAGCGTATGTCAGGCAACGTTTGTAGCCATAGAATAGCATTTGAGTTAGCGGCGTTATTACTTCGCAAACAGCGCTGTAACTCCCCGAGTGAGCCATGACTTCGTCTCTCTGGCTCGTCTCAGACCTCGGGTAACTGCGCAAAGTTCTATGCATCGTGTTTAGACATCACGTCATCGTACAGTGAGAATATGTAATTACGCTGAATCACGCGACCTGAAAACGCGGACCAATGTTAATCTCCGAAGTAATATTCATTAATTCATTTTGGAAGACGTTAAGGACCTGGGAGACAGGTCTGATATTTTGTGCTTGTACTTGCGCATGCACAGTGTGTGCACGTATAATAATATAATTAATTATAATAGAAGAGAAATGTAAGATTTTTTAAATATATTTTATAATGAAATGTCACACATGATGTCATTATGATGCATCTTTTACGTCGTGACTTTTCAGTATTTGCATTTTCAAAGCAAGACGTTTACCACTTCTGTTACGTTATGTATATCGGATGAATGTGCGAATTTTCGCATTTCATCTTTGTATAAAACATCGTATATAATCGTAATCCGAAGCTATTTCAATGTTGAGGGCTGTTGTAATATGAGAAATAATTCAGATTGTCATTAAAGTATCTTAAGACCTTTCGACACGGAATCTCTAGGGTAACTCGACCCGCCGGCGATCGTTTTACAAGTCGTGAAATCTCGTGAAACCTCGCGAATTTTGCGGGAATAGACTTTTCGCATTAAAACTCGAGAAGTTCCGCTCAATCGCTTATTGGAAGCACGGTTTGGTTGCACGGTTCGTCCGATTTAATTGACGCGGTGTATATCGTAGCGCGCGTTTGTGTTTGCGCCAAGCCAATCAAACTGGCCCGGCCGTTTGTCCAAAAAATGGCTATGATAAAGTTAACTGCAATACCGAACTCTGTTAGGCACCCGTTACCACCCACCGACCTTTCTGTGCAAACGCTCGCGACGATTTTCATTAATACGGCACATCACGGTATCGTAATTTAGCGACCTCTGATGTCAAGTGCTCTTTAAGCTTGAAGAGAGGAAAAGAGAATGGAGGAAAAAAAATAAGAGAGCGTAAAGTGAAGAAACGAAAGAAGATGTAAAGAAGAAAGAAATGAGGAAGATGAAGCAAATATAAGAGGACGGAAACGGAAATAAGAGAATAAAGGAAAAATTGTGCAGGAAAATTATACAGAGTATTTTATGACGAACTTAGAGAAGCTGTAATAATTTGTTATTAACATTAAATTTGATTGTTATATGAAACATTCTCTACATAGGTTGTCAAACGTTTTCAATTTTATCTTTATCCAAACGAAAGTCGGAATTGCATTTCAGTGTATCCAGTTTCTATCTTACCGCTTCAGATGTTATTTAGAATGAAGAGTAAAACCTTCCGCTTAAATTCCTTGTTACGCGAGCCGGTTAACGTGTGTTTACGGCGCTGCCGCTACATCGCGCGTGAAAATGCCGAGTAGTTCCGGATGGGTCTTCATGCGAGGCCAAATGGAGCGGGCCGCTTGTCGTCCTGCGTCCAATTGGCGGTCGCGTGAGGACTCGACTTGTAAGTTTAAACTACTCGCATGCATGTTCATGTAATTTGCGTTAAATCACTCGACGTTTGTCGGGCGATCTACCTGGTAATGCGCGCTCATTAGTCTCCTCTTAGTCGTGCGACTAATTGGCCTTTCCCGGTGATTTCCCTACGTGAATTGGGATGTCGGCTAATCGGTTTTCAAACCCGGCGGGAAAGGATTTCTCGCGGATCGAAACGTGAATGAAATCTCGGACGGCAAAAACCGGAATATCCTCCGTTAGTCACTTGATTACAGATTTGAGATATTTTAGATGGATGAGGATTGATGGTAAGAATTGACGATCGTCGATCAATATCAAATTTCCGAACTATAGCACAGCGCTATTAGTCCGTTATCATTTTTGAAAGGAATTACGGATGAAGCTGCGAGTGCATTAAGCGCATTTTGAGTAACGCCACATGTCGCTCTCCTCGACGAGAAAAGACGATCCATCACCAAACGGTTTTAATTTCGAGCTGCCGCGTCCTTGCGCTGTAATTTCGCTCATAAACGCCCGATTAGGACGCGCGCAAATACACTTTCTCAGTTTGGAGTCGATCGCGAGAACGACTAGAGTTTATCCGCGCCGCTGCACTTGCGACATAATGCCTGCTGTCGAGTAATGGTAGTCGTCGGCTTCTGAAGTGTGCTCCTATACTCCTACTTACAGAATGGCGTTGTAACTCCGCGGACGAGGCATCGCGCAGATGCTCACCCTTGTTCCTCGTCCCTTTTCCGTCTACCGCATGTGCGTCGTGTCGAGGATCACCTCGTCATTCATTCATGGCAGGAGAGAACAGCACGGGACAGCCGTTGCATATAGTATGCGACGCTACGTGGCGCGGCTCGCCGCGCCGCGCCGGGGTGAAATACCCGCGGTAACCGTTGTTCGTGAGCGGCCCGGTGTAAATTAATTCTGTAAACTTTCCGCGCCGTTGCCGTATCCGCCATCGTTGTCACTCGCGGACTTGCGGGAAGGTTGTCGGACTTAGAGCGCAACGCCACCGTAAATATGTATTATGTAAATTATTAATTACCGATGCGGCGACGCGCGCGCGCTTCGAGAAACAATGTTTCGCTCGCTGCCAGTCTAGTCTCTTACACAGTTGCGACTAACGAGTCATAATTGAAACTGGGAGCTTCCAAAGGTGTTAGGCGTCAACAAGTTGGCTTGTAACATTGAATAAGTGTATACGTCTACCTACAGTTGATCTTTCATTTAGTTGCTCGTCTTCTATTTATGAGAAGAAGCATTATCATTAGAATCTGTGAAAAGGTATTATGTAAATTAAAGTCCGTTGCTTTAGAACTCGGCTCGTTTTCGATTTTAATGACATCGTGGAATAAGAACACTTTACAATTTACAATCTCGAAAGTTCTAATACACTGAGAAAAAAAATTTGTCAATCTCAAGAAATATTTAGTCCGATACGTTCATCTAAACATTTGAGTTAGTTAACTAAACATTAGTTGAATTAATTAATTCTTGATTAAAGACACGAAATAAATTGTTGAAACAACCAATATTTAGTTAACTAACTAAAATGTTTAGTTGAACGTATCGAACTAAATATTTCTTGGTATTAACAATTTTTTTTCTCAGTGTACGTAATTCAATTATCCAGATCTTTAATATTATAAGATGTAATAACAGAAAAATTGACAGTATATTTTCCCTCGCTCCTCTTCTTTGCTCTCCACTTTCGATTCGTCCTTCGGCAGTTAAGCTGATTTAGAGGTGACGCTAGTTAAATCGTCGCTCTCGTTCGATGAGGAGGGATTCCGAGGGTGACATTTCGGGAAGGGGTCGAACGCGCATTTCCGAAAGCGCTCTAATTTTACGTTGCGGCGAGCAGCGTGATGCTCGTAAATCTGTGGTTACTGAGGTCCACTGGTGACGCTGCAGCGCGTCTACTATTTCTCTCTGAATTACCCGACACCGTTGGCCACGTCGTTGGCTATCGCAGTCCGCCAACAAGCGATATCTGTCCTTGCGAGAGCCGCGGATGCGCCACACGCACGTGCACGCGAATGGATGTTTGCACTCCAGCGCACGTTCCGACTCGACTGCGTCGCGTCGCGTCGGTGTAATTTCGCGGCGTTATCACTTTTTGCTTATTTAGAGCGAGGACGACGAAAACCACGGATTTGAAATTTCGGTTTATAACGATCGGGACATGTTGGCTCAGCGACGAGCAAGCGACGGAAGACAGGAGGGAGCCGAGGATGTCCAATTAAATAAGGCAAACTAGGGCAAAGCCGGCTAGGAAGGTTACCTGTTTCCGTGAAAACTAAGGAAACGCGATAAAAGTTTGTGCCGTGTACTACTGGCGTTAATTTTTAGTGGTACATCGTAATACTTTCCGCGAGCGCGCGCATAGGCAAATAGCTGGCTTGATCCGCTTACTTGTTCCCATCTTCTATTTGCTTCTACATAATCTACCTAGGCAACATTTAAAATTAAATTTGATTCATTATTACGTAATATAAATTATCTTCTATATTCTTTATCTATCCAATCAAGTATGCGTATAATAATAGTTAATAATCTGATGTGCTCTTTATGACTTTACAAGCTTCGAGGAGCTTAATGATAAAAATTAAATTAAATGCAAATACATATATAAATTATACGCCTTCATTAATTACCTACTAACGAAAGATTATTAAATTAAATGCAAATGCGTGTGTAAAAATTTCGATATTTTACCTTCATAAGGCTAATGTATCAAACGATATTCTCATCATCCCTTTTATATTTTTATATTATATTCACAAAGTGTGTTAAAGATATTACCTGACAAAGTAATATGTTAGTAAACCGAGAACGTGTTCTCATGCATGCATGCGCCGCATGCAACAAAAGGGTCGATAAACTTCGCCTCTTAGGGCCTCGATTATCGTTTGTCACAATGAATGTTGAGTTATTAACAACGCTGGTATATCGTTCACAATAGTAAATGCATAATTACGACGGAAACGACATTACGTAAGTACAACAGCGCTCATAATTACTGACATTCGCGAAATAATTAAACGATTAAATTGATCAGAATTATCGCAATACGCTCCGTAATGCGCGATAATGATATGCATAATCATTTTACATATTCATTACGTGTATAATATTTATAATTACGCATCGATAAATTCCTGGTATATGTTGAATGTTTCTGCATGCCGTTCATTACGAAGAATTTTTTATCATGGAAGTGAGGAAGAGATGCAGATGCTCTTTTTTACTTTTATATATACCACATTTAATTATTGCTTATAAAAATACGCATGGAGAATTTTTATCTCTTTTGAATACTTTTGTAAGATGAAATAAATAGCGATGAGCATTTCCGTCAATTATACGCTCTTATTAATTACTAACGGTTATTAATGAATTTGAAATAATTAAAGCTTTTATGGAGACTGCTTTTATGGAACTGCATAATTCGATATAAATACAAACGATTGATTCGCGATCATTTAAATATCGTTAAGTCCAGAAATACCAACCTCGAGAGAGGTAAGATTTTAATTCTTGCGTCGAATCTTTCCCTTTTCAAACTGATTTATTATCTTCGTAATTTTTTAAAACTTTATTCTTCATGCCCAAATCTTGTAAATTTTTTACAAATAAATTAGTGACCATTACCATGGTCATTTCGGTCGGATATATTGCTTTTCTGAATGATTGATTCTGCAGCTTTATCGCGATAACTGGAAATGCAGACTATATGATCGGTTGCCGAATCAGAAATTTATTTCGTGCTCAGGGCCTTTTTGCGTGCACTGGCGTGCGTGCGCAACGTAAGGCAGAACGTGTTTCACGCTATTCCGCAGAGACAAGCGCAACACCGCAAAGCCACTCCTATATCACCTCGCGGTTTTGGTTAGAGCGTTAGAACTGAGGCAGAGCGAGAGAGGAAAATGTGTATCACTCGCACACTGCGGATAGTACGGCAAAGAGAAATGGTAATAAGAGCGTCGGCTCTGAAGAGGTTGCACTGACGAACTATTCTTGAAATGCATTAATGGAATGTCACGTGAAATTGAACCCATTTGCATTTCTCGTCGAACTACTTGGAATGCAATTTTTATTTATGACTTTTATATATTTTTATTTCTTAATTTATTATGCCCAGCTAATAAAGCATTGAAATAGATCAAATGTTACAAGCCAGAAATTAAGTAAATATATTTTCTTATACAAGTGATAATAGATGAATGTTTTTTTAATTTATTCCTTATATGATAGCAAGTCAAACATATAAAAATTGAGTACTAAATTAAATAAGAATATTTTTAATCATGATAATAATCCACTTTGAGTTTTGCTAGAATTAGTTTACGCTGTGGATAATCCTTCTCTAACTGTTCCAAAAAAATTTTGTTGTTGCACAACGTAGTCATTATTTTTGTAAATATTCCTTGTTATTGCCAATTACGATTAATTGCGATCGTTAGCAGGGAAACGAGTTTCTCCTCGCTACCGGCGCATCGATTGCTCGACAGTTCCCATTAATCGGATTTGCCCGACATAAAATCTGTTAATACCAATGGGGTCCGCGGTAATTAGCAGCCGGTGGCCGGCACTGTAATTTAATAATTGTCGCTAATTTTACATCGTTTACTTGCCGACTGGGGAGGAAGAGAGGGATAGCGGGAGAGAGAGAGAGAGAGAGAGAGAGAGAGAGAGAGGAGAGAGAGAGAGAGGAGAGAGAGAGAGAGAAAGAGAGGAAGCGGCGAGAAACGAGTAGAGTTCGGCGTTTGCATCGGATGGGGGAGGGCTGCTTTTCTCGTAACCACCGCGTTGGTTAGTACGTCGATGGTTAGAGAACCGTGACAAATTGCAACGTGGGCGGTGGTATAGCCGATCGAAACAGCCGACGGTAGAGGCGGCCAACGAATTTCACGAAATTGGAAACTGGAAAACCGATCCAGGAGGGACGGGAATTTCCAGATTGACACGTGCGCGTGCTAAACCACCATGTATAAATTCGCCAAGCTCATAATTGAATAACGACGTTAAAGTCCGTGTCGTCGACGGGTTATATATGCAGTCTGTAATTTTTTAGATTCAATTTTTGAATAATTTTTTGAATTTTTTGAAGGTATATTTTATACGAGTATTTGGCACTTGTCTCTTTTGTTTTCTTTGTCTTCTTTTCTTACGCGTTGCAGTTTAGATAAAAATACATATTTTACAAAATTACAAAATCTCTTTTATGAAATATTATATCATTTTGGTTTTCGTCATAATATCAAACATAGTATAACAATATTAAATACTGATACACGATTTTAACATAAAATCTATTTCTTGGAATTTCTTAGGAGTTTTTATTGTTGATATGCGATAATCTCTCAAAGAAACTATAACTATAACTATTTTGAGATTTTAATTGTTGCATATTACACTACATTGAGCAAATCATCTCTAATTAATTGTTAAATTTTCCATCCGCACGTCACTCGTGCATTCGAAAATTTTGCACACGTCATTTCCTTGTCCATAATGTAGCTTTCCATTACGCGTTAGCGTAATTAGCGTAATTTAATAAAGTCCCAGTTCCGTACTATCGTGAAATTACTAAGGTATGAGTTTATCCGATAATATAATCGTTGCTTCTGTAATGGGATTACACCATACTGGAATCATGGTCAAGTTGCGACGATAACGAGTCTCATAGAAATTATAAAACACTATTTTTCTAATAAGTTTGCGTAGTTCTGTTACCAATAAATTGCTCTCGTTAAATAGTTTATTTATATTGCGTATTCTGAACGAGCGCGCGTGTGACGATCTTATACGAACCGCGCGGCGGACACGCTCCAATTTATTATGCAGTTTTCAATTATGAGTCAGAGCAATTAATATAATTTAATTAATATACATTTCATATGGCGTTCACTCGGTCGTGAAGTTTGCACGGCAATCTAATTGCCAGCAATTTTTGTCTTACACTCTGCACTATATATTTATGAGTGTAGTCTGTTTTTATCCAGTATTTCGATTTTTTTAATTTAACCGAATTCGTGTAATTATGATGCGTCATTATATGTTACGTCTCTAAATTACATTTTATTACATTTTATTAAAAAACATGCCGAAGCGATATAATCGCTTGAAACAATAGCTATTAAAGCTGAAATTATTGTGGAACGTTTGTATCTGATTTTCTAAATGCCATTTGTCGAAATGGTCATCGCTATTGGTAATCATATTTGCAAGGTGTCGGCTCATCGATAACGTCCGTCAATAAATTATTGGCGGTGCTTATCAACACCGCGATAATTCGTGAACAGCGATGTGTCGAATTCGTGATTGTGCAATGTGCATGCTTAACGAAAAATCCATTACCGCGTGGGAGTGACATTTAAAAATGAATATAAATATAGGCAGTTGTTAGATCATCGATGCATTTCGTTGATGTAGTCTACATTGCCAAATAGATCAGAAATGACATTCTAAAAAGTAAATAAATATAATTAATAAAATAAAAGTCATTACTTTAATGACTTTAATAAGATTAAACTATTTTATTCGTCTATTGTGGTAGTCTTATTATAAGTAAACTGCAATTACGCGTCGAATATTCAATAAAATAATAAATTTTAGTAGCATCATCTCGTTATCACTCTATACATATATATACTTAATCCATTGCTAATTCGTTCATCGCCAAAAGTTACAACTATGAACATTACATATTATCGGTTAATATAATAGATATATTACAGTGGATGTGCGCATGAATATATACGTTGAATACACTTTGTTTAATATAGATGCGATTATCCGCGACTGATTTTAATACCACTATCAAATCACGTATATCAGCCGGATCTACGAATTTATTCCCTTCCGCCCCTCCACACCCAGGTGTAGAATGATATCGCATCGCGTTATTATCGCTAATCCGCTTCAGAATCGTTTTGTCGAAATCACAATGGTGAATTTTGTAAGCGGGTCGGCGGGTTATTGAATCAAAATCGTAATTTCCAATAACACTTTGCACGCAATCGCGCGATCCCGCAGGGATGATCCCATGCTAAGCTCGATAATGCGGCCCGAAACTCGATTTCCGAGGTTATTGATATCGAAACTGCCGCTTAGGATTTTAAACTTCTGCATCTATCCCGCGATCTCTCCTGCTACATCGAGATATTGTTAGAACATCCAGGGATTTGCAACTTTCGCGGAATCGGGACCGACATGATTTTTGTAGAAAGACAGAAAATATTAAAACACGTCTTCGTCATTGTTAGATAATCAGTACCAATGAATAATGAGATTTTTGGTTTACGCGGAGGCGCGGATTAAGCCGTAACTTAAGTCCCTGGAGTTTCTCAGTCTTTACGAAGTTTCGCTGTCGCGTGACTCGGGTAACAGTCATTAATGAAGTCAAACAAAGGGGAAATAAAAATTTACTTAGAAACCCGTTTAACCTTAATCCTTAGATATTCCTTTAAGCTAATATTAACTTGTAACTGTATAATTGCAGGTTGGAAGAATGACTATTCTGTACACATTATACGTGACGTTCAGATAACATATAATTACGTGAAATATACAATAACAAACAAATATGATTTGACCCTAAAAAGAAAAGGCGAAAAGTAATATTTATAAAGATACTATAGTTTCCGTTTAATCTTATTCTTGATGTTTGTAAAAAAGAGGAATTTTAGGAAGAGAGCTAGTTTCAGCCACAACGGATTAAATCATAAATATCGCGTCGGATTTTTCCGACACGCACGGCATTCAACTCGTTCTTTTCTCGCGACCTGGTGAGAGCGAGCTCTCGAAAAGCGGTCGCCATGCATTCATCGCGCTCGTTTATCACTGTCCTGCCGCGGATTTCAACAATGAAAGTCATCGACGACGGAGGAGCGCTCTCGTTCGCGTGTCGGCGACAATAAGTGCGCCGCGCCCGGGATGGCTATTTTTTTTTATAATCGTTGGAATGAACGTTTAACAATGCAATACGTCCTCGTGTCTTGCATTGGACGCGCGTACGACTGTGCACAGCTGGTCGATAAAGAGTTATCTATCGTAAATTTTGATTCCTCTGCTTTGAAGTGAAGTTACTGCAGCTGTTGCAGCAGCCGCGACGACGGCGAGCGTGCTCCACGAGCCGATGAAACGAAGAGCTAAATTCCACGGAGTCCATAAATTTTTGCTTCGTTAGAGAGCGAGTAGCTCCCTTCGATATGCGCGTATATCGACAGAGCATATTTCACGCGACTCATACATGCCGGACGCGCGAATATGGCGGCACGGTGAAAAGAGTTATTTGCAGGAAACATTGTTGATATGCATATGTCAAAGTTGCAACGATTCCGAAATGCATTGCGTTGCGCGCGCGATACTGTTTTTCGCTGCGGTAACGATTTTCCGATCGGTTTTCCATTTAATGAATACAATTCGTTGTTGGTACATACTCTGTGGGTGTGTGCGAGGTAATAACGTGCTAATCCTTACGAGTTTACTAATGTAATTTTGTGTAGAGAAAAAGTCTGTTACTATAAATTTTAAGGAGACAGAAGACGAAAGAATATATTTTTTGTTACTATTGTTACTATTATTATAGACGCATAATATATTAATATTGGAAGAACTGAGAGAATAATAGAAGTCTTTTCTCGTTCGTTTTAATTAAGGAAATATTCGTTTATGAAAAATTGAGAGAAAATTGCACCTTCACATTTTACGTTCTCATTTTTCCGTATTTAAGATTTGCATTTCTCCTTTTCTTATTCGTCTCTTTTGTAATTCTTTGAAACATTAATAAAAGTTTCTGCGAGTCAAAAGATGGCCTCCTATTTATTTTACGTATAATAAAACATAGAGTAAATTATTTAATAACGAGAAGTATTTCCTTAATTGTAGCCTGATAATTAACGTTATATTGGAAGATTTTTTTTGTATCAATTTTAAATCGCGAATTTTTACTTACGAATCCACGTGGTCTCTAGCTAAAATAGTTATCGATTTTTCTTTAACCAGAAGTCGGTGATTTTATTTACTCCATCCGTTTCCAGCTGCCCACCTCGAGTCCGCACAGTGCCATTATCGTTTATTGATTTCGTATAAATCGTGCGACCGCGCTGCGCTCGGTATCCTCCTCGTCTTATTCTCATGCCCACTTCGAAAACGAGGTCGAAAGTATTCCGCACAATTCGCAGGTATCGGCTTGTGTATACGGACACGATACTTTTCCCCGAACTGTAGCAAAGCCTTGGTCCGACGGAACGAAAGTTTATCCTAAGTACGCGACGTGATTTCTTTCTAACTCCGCGCCAGGAACGCCCGCGGACGTAAAAACGCGGCCGTCGAAAATAAATCTCCACACGCTCGGAAGACTTACAATGCGTCACCAGTTATAAATTCTCGCGTTTTCACCAGGGTTTTGAAACAGCCGAGGCAACTTCATCGGTCGGCTTCGGCTTTTTCTTTACTTTTTTTTTTTTTTACTTTTCTCGCATCTGAGTGTGCGAGTGCGTAAGATTTGGAGCCCTATCTTCCGCAAAAGCGGGTTACTTAGCTTCTTTCCGCAAAGTTTTTCTTGCTTGAAAAATAACGATGTTTTTGCATCTTGAAAAGTAACGGAGGTACTTAAGATACAAATAGTTTTTCAGCACTTTTGCGACTTTTCTTTGAAAGCAAAACATTATTTAAATCTTTTAATATATGTTGTAAATCTTTTATTATTATTTTATAACTTGAAAAAGAATGATACGTTCATCTTCCCTCTCTTTACATAAATATGTGTATCAGCAATAAGTCACATGTGCTGCATACGGATTATTACACATTTGTATACATTCGCGATAACGCGAGTAGAAAAGTAATCATGGTTCTCTTCGGTTCTTCACGCGTTTCGAGGAGCTAAACACGTAGCCGATGCTTTCGAAGGCTCACCCTTGATGTTTGCTTCGTCGATTGCGTGCTTGGCATTTTCGTCAGATTATACACCGATGTATTCCACCATTTTATCCCTAACTGAAATCGAATTTTCAGTATCTCCGAAGTTTCGAGGGAAAGATTATAACGATAATATTTTTTTTATAACATAAAAAATATTTGTCGCGTAGTTACTATATAGCGAAATAATTATTTTTCGTAATTTGTATCTAAAGGCCATCTAGATAATACGCATTATTTACAGTACAAATATCGCTTATATAAACGTAGAACAGTACTGTAACGGTACTCTGATAAGAGCATATCGTACATTCATGAATCATCCGACGTTAAGAAGTACGTTGCCGATTGGAACGATGTACAATTGCGAGGTCGGGATTTCGCTTGTAGTATACGCTCACACGCACATAGACAGCCACTACGTGCCTCCTCGGCAAAGACGAAGTGGCTCCTTATCGCGAAGTTTGGGGCGTTGACGTTGATATGGCGGCGGGGGTTTGAACGATCCCCCCCTGTGCGAGAGGCAGGCAAATGGTCCCTACTGCTTCGGCTTAATCTGTTTAATCTGCCTAATCCGCTCCACGCCGATTCCACACGCTGGCGCGAATGTAGCCCTTTATCTGCAGCACTCGACTATAGTAGTAATTCATGCGTTACCAGCCCCCAGAGCGTGATCGCGGGTTACCCCTTAGGGGAAGATTTGGATATATCTCGCGATTTGAATGTTATTTTTGAATAGGCGAATTAGCATATGTGGTACGAAGAAAGCGTTCACTAATAACTGAATTAATTTCGCGAATTAACATTTACAAGAATTCAATTTTACAATATTCAAAGATATAAACGGTTTTTGGGGTAATATGCGTTTCATCGATTATAATAATATTATATTGTTATACGTGACGTTAGGTACTATAACAATATTGTGTAACGTTATTGCGCGATTTATATTTTTCCGTGTCATCAATCTTAGCGAGAAATGTGGGCCTGACGGTAATCGACACCATGTTTTCGACATGTGTGAAAGGGTGTATCCCTCTAATTCAATTTCTGACATTTAAATTAATTTAGGACGCTGCACCATTTTCGGGTCGATTTAGCTAATTCGCCTCGCGATGATTTGGTTCACCACCGTGGACCTCAATTTATCCATATCCGTGGTCGGTGACTCATACTCCAGCACGTCCGCGCACACTAGCCTCAAGAGACACTAATTATCCCCGCGTGGACAACCATACTCGAGGATAATTAACACATCGCGCACGTATTAGCCGTTCGCGCGTCAACATTAACAATTGATAATCAACCGGAATAAATATTAGCTACTTGCAAATGTTAGTTTCTATCCACACGCAATATCTCGTGTTTAAGAAAATATTATTCAACAAAAATCGCGTCGACAATTTTCCTAATAATTTAGAATATTGTTTTTATGCCATTATTTATCTTAATTTATTAAGAAAATTTATCTTAATAAGTGGTATTATTTAACGCTGCCTTGCCATCATTACATACAAAAGTCTTCCGGAATCTGATAAATTAGGTACATATAATTAATTCTAATTTAAAAATATATTTTTAAATTATATCAAATATTTTTTAGAAACTTATAAATCGTTTTCTGAAAAACATGCATCTTCGTGTAAAGGAGTATCAAAAAATACTGTAGTTTTTTATATAATTATAACTACGATAATGCATTTTTTACATTATTATTTCTATCGAAGCATTTTTCGAGAAAACTCCGCAATGAGAATGCTAATAAGAGATTCGACACGACTAACCCGATATATAGATTGAATCTTTAATTGTGTATGCCCGAGAGATACTTCTGTATATTTTACCACTTGAGAATAGTATTTACTGCGAGCTTTTACGAAATTAATTTTAAATCATTGTTTTATTTTGCTCGGTATAATTGGGTTAGCATACAAATATGCCATCCCAAGAAAATATCCCGAGAAAATACCAGATTAAATCGGTTATATTGTTATTTTTTAATTAAATTTTCCTTTTTCACCTTAGTAACTTCCTTCTTTCCATTTAAGAACTAAATATTTTAGTCTTTTCGCAGACGTTGCTATGCCGCATCTTCTGCCGCAAATTTAATTTTGGGAACGTGCTTTCATTAAATAATAAATTTTGGTATGCTAAGTTCATTGTTTCAAGGAATTTATAACAAGCCTGCTCCAAATTTCTTAAATTAATCATTATTAAACGAATTATCAGTTGAATTATTCCAAGTCTTATTGCATACTTTATTAACCTAATTTTACGATATTTAATATATACACGTACACTGCAAATCCAAGTGGCAAATGTGTTATTTTTACACGCATAAACGTTTAAAAATGACACACTTGACTAAAGCTCTTTTTACATGTTTCTTTATGTGTTAAATTACGTCATTTAATCGTAATTAAAATTTAATACGTTCAATCGTGTTCTTTGACGTGATTTAAAATGGAAAGAAATGTGTGAGAAGAGCTTCAGCTAAAATAACACACTTGGACTTGCAGTGTAAATATATTATAAGTGACAAAAGTGGAATTACTGAATTTATTATTCAACGGTCGTTCGTATTGCAAGCATGTCTCGTAATAATGTGACTTCGTACAATCTACTCGTTAATTTTTATTTCTATACCCGATCATGCCTCCATTATTCAAAGTTCTCAAGAAGCCAAGTGGCGTAAACAAACGTCCTCGATTTCGCGAACACTTGACACCGGACACTTTGGGGCGATAATGGGCGCGTTGTTGTACGAAATGGGCATTACATTAGGCGGTCTGATTTTCAGTTTAATGGAGTTCCGGAAGCGTAAAGTTTAATGGAAACAGTGGGGTCGCGAGCACAGCTGCGAGCACCTCTCCTTCTCGGGGGGGTTGAAACTGGCTCTTGATAGCCACTCGTGAAAATGCTTTGCGAGAGAAATAAAATAATACATTATACATATATTGCAGTAATTGCGTAAGCATATTTTAAGCGCCAATAAAGGCTACGTAATAAACAACAATTTGGTTTGTTTGAACAAAACTCGAAACTCTTAAGATATTATTTACAACATTATTCTGCTTAAATGCCTTTGGTAACAGATAAATATTAGGAACATCAAATATTAGGAATAAAAAAACATACAATAAATTAATTAAGAATCATTAATAATAAGAAGGTCATTTTTTAAAAGTACATTGAACTATATAATCTCACGATTTCGATCTTACGTTGTAAATAACTTTTTATTCCGCCTTTATCTAAAACGGATTGACAAATCTGTTGGAAGTATTAGCAAGTGCAGATTACGTTATCATAACCGGGCAAAAGTCAAAGAAGAAAATGAAGGATGGTGAGAAAACGGTGAGAAAACGGTGAGAGAGAACGAGCTGCGAGAATGTATATCGGATTAGCGATAGAAGTTTGGTAATTAAGTGGTAAGTGAGGCTGAATAAGAGGGAGAAATTTAGTAGGCAGGCCATCCCTTTGCTCTATGGAAAAGCGGAAGCAGAGGTGACACGAGTCAAAGAGAGGTCGGAAGCAGAGAGGCGGATGAAGTGGAGTCAGTCAGGGAAGGAGGATGGACTGTAGGCAGAGATAATTAGCGAGTTAATACGAGTCGTTGCTTCTCGAATTTCGTTACCGCGAGTATCATGCTGTGGCTAGGAATAAGATCTTAAAAGACTGTTATGACTGTGAATTTTCGGTCAATTAGGTTATTCATGTTTGAACGATGTGTATAATCTTTGCGATATCGCGATTAAAATATAAGCGTTACTTAGATTTTACTTTAATATTATCCAATCTATCTGTTGAAAAATCATAAGGAGCGTACATTTTTACATATTGAAAATTTAAGTTCAAGATACTCGGATTTTTTTCACGATAAAATCTTATGAAGTAAGTTTTTGAAATAATCTTCGCCATAACACTTAACTGACTCTCGGGCGAAAAAACTGGGTTAAAGATATCAGTTTGGCAATGAGGCGGAAGATAGTTTCGCGAAGATAGCTTCGATGTTTGCAGGAATACAAAATGAAGGAGGACGAACTTGTTCGCATCTTCGCATGGCTTCGGAAAACAAATATTTGCGTTGAGTTGAGCCGCACCCTTCTTGCGCGTCGAAAATGTATTTAATATCATGCAGTGTAGGAAAGGGCCGGTGTAGAGGTTAAAACAATTTAGCGATCGTATTTGGAAGCAAATTCCCGTTGTAAAATATCAAGCAGTAACGACATATATATTTTCCATAAATATTTAAAATGTGTTTTGTTCCGTTTACGAAGATCAACGGAAATATATAATTTCAGTATTATACCTCGTGCTCGATATATGAAAATTGGCACAATAATAAAGCAATGTCCGGTCTCGCATTATCGTGACTGTATTATTGGACCGACAAGAAGAATTATTAGATTGTTTAAACAGCGAATGCAATTAATCAGTTTTATGCTGAAACTGATATTGTCAGAGCATTTATTGCGTAGCATATCAATACCGGGGAAATAAATTAATGGCTATTATACTGAAGCTCGATGTTCTTTTAATGGGCTGCTGCTGCGCGGCTATTTTATCAGACGACAAAAGAGCTCTCGTGAAATCGAAGCATTAAATGCGCAAAAAAGAAGATGAGGTAATATCGAGCCACTAAAAGCCAGTCATGTAATTTGCTCCTAATTTCTTGAAAAACAAAACGTTTCGAAGTAATTCAGTTTCAAAGTAGATCCATTTATCTTATCACTTTTTCATGCGAGTAGAAAAATTTCCGATTTCTGCACTCAGTTTCGAGATAATTGCGCAAATACGCGTTTATGTAAAAATTACCAAGTTAATCAATTTATTTCACACGATGAATTAATGCGAAGAAAATAAAGGATCGCGCGTATACGAGGATATGAGATATGTACCTTGGTGAATGTGAGAGTAGCTATCGGCGGTAGACGAGGTAGATTCGGATAATAGAAGCTTCCCGCGGGATGTGCCGGATATCGGGATGTGATCCTGTAAGCGATTCCTTGGGGCTGCGTCGGCCAGTTGGCAGCCGTAAATGTGAAGCCGTTATCCGTGCCCCCATCCAGCGGGTCGAGCTGTTGAAAAAGGAATAACGGAAGGTGGTTTAAACGGGGGCATTTTCCGAGCATTCGCGGATTTTAGCGGGATGACAGGGCGCGCAGCGATATTCGCGGAGATAGACGCATAAATTATATTTCGCGACCAGCGATGCTCAGACATCTGACTTCCCGGGGCTGATTCAAGCGCGATTTACATTTTGTATTCGTATTTCATGTGACCGTAATGATCGTCCGAAATGTATTTTATTTAAATAACGACCTGAATAATTGAACAAGTACTGTGAGCGTACAACGCAGAAATAATTTCCTGTTATTATTGTATACTTTTAAGACTTTAAGTTACATAATATTATAAAGATAAATCTATGTGACAATTATTGATAGTGCTTTGATAAAGTACAGCTATGTTGCATTAATACATTTTCCGCGTTGCATCTATTTGAATTTTATCATTTACGCGACGAATTTCGGTCACATTGACACATTGAGTTTCATGCGCATTACTGCCAAATGTAATTACCTCTACGGTAACGGTATCGACCCAATTGCCCTCGACGCACAGTTGGAAGGAATCCACGCCTACGAACCAATCGGGACTGGGATTGATGCGCGCCATAATGCTAATTAGAGTATGATTGCCGTCCAAGAAGGCCCGAGTGACGCTCGTGCCTTCGCCTTGAGGAATCGGGGGACCCGTGAATGAGTGAAGGCTGTTTGGCGAGTCCCCATCCGCGTCCAGTCCATCGGCTCTTCCGGTTTCCACGTATAATCTGGCGCCCGTGGACAGTCTCTCGCCTAATCTATACAGAGTGTATGTCGAGTCGTGCGTTCGACCTGCAACAAGACACAATAGGGCCTTTTATTATAACAACTCGTTGAAATACTTACGACCTAGTTTTATAAATCCGACATATTTTTGGTATTTTTAGCACGGAATTTCTGTGACAATGATGACTATTGAGAAAGAAAAAGAAAGTTATTGTAAATCGATGCTTGATATATTACACGTATATATTTCACATGAATATTTCATTCATCTGAAGAGCGCCTGAAGCGTTTGTTTCTCATGTTGCGAAACGCGACGATTATACTGTCGCGTAACCGTTATATCCAACTGGCGGTGAAACAACGACCGCGCCGCGATGCAAATGCGTTTAACGATCAATTACCCTTGCCAAGTATCCCGGAAACCGTTCGTCGCCCTGTTTTCGTTGCTCTGGGCGCGTTAAGTAGCGCGCGTTTAAGGCGCTTCGTTAACGGTGGATTCATTGCTTTTGTCGCGAGAGTAGCCGCTCGACGACGGAAGCCGCTCTCGAGATAGCCGAATTAATGCCGAGGGAGAGAAAGGACGAGAGCATTGAATTTATAGTCAATTAATATTACCGCTCGAGACTCGTTGTCCGCTACTCCGGAAATAGTGCGCCATCCCAACATACACACACGCACGCACACACATGTACACACACTGATCCCACGAGACACATCCCATGCTCGCGCGCGCTCCGCAACGCAATCCTGAAAAATCTCTTGGACAATCTTCTCTGACGTGCTTCACCCCGTGTCTCGTCGGTTTTACCCCCCTGGACCCGGCATTCATCGTCACGCACGATTTAACAATCGATCGATGGCGAATAAACGACGGCCGGGTGTCCCGCGCCGTTGAAAAACTAACGTCGCTTCAGACGGAATTGCGGCCGGTATTGTACGCTACACGTGTGCAGCTTTTACCCCGTACCATCCATTCGCTTCTTTTCTTCGAGCCCTTTTTACCGAGGACTCGCGGAATTTTAATCAGGAATCGACGGAACATCCGGCGCAATTAAACCCCACGTGTCGTAATTCTCGGAAAACTTAAGTACTTTTTGCGATACTGTCGTATCTGAAATAGGATAAACGTTAAAATTTCACGTTTGATATATAGAAAGTAATTTTTTAATCAATTAATTTCTATTTACGATTTCTTGTCAATTAAAATTTAATTAATTAAATTTCCGATCAATTTCCTCTTCGCGAAGTTTCCTATATATTTCAGTAAAGAGAAAATTAATTTCGGATTTGTCAAAGGATAATCATCGTGAAATGCTGCGCAAACTTTCCGAAACACGCTGTGT
Source organism: Temnothorax curvispinosus (assembly GCF_003070985.1). NCBI lineage: Eukaryota > Metazoa > Arthropoda > Insecta > Hymenoptera > Formicidae > Temnothorax > Temnothorax curvispinosus. The sequence goes on along the minus strand of NW_020220679.1, from coordinate 307,389 downwards.
ACACTGCCGTGTTTTTATTGCGTCCAGTTATTCGCCAAAATGTTACGCGATGCGGTTTCTCATTCCATTCGTGCGAACAAAACCGAAACGTAGCTTTCAAAGGGATCGAAATAGTTCTCGTGCCGGCAGTGGTCCCGCCGAGTTCGAAGGAGACGTAATTAGTTACGAAATTAGTGGAAACCGCGAGGGATATGGACTGCGTGCGTTGGCAGAACGCGAAACAGGCTATTTCGCTGTAATTTCGGCGGAAACTGTCGATCATATACCTGCGTCGTTTTGTCATAAAAAATCAAGAACTGAAATTCGATCATGGAAAAAATTCGCCACATATAAATATGAAATAGACTCTTCTACAAATAAGAAGTTTTGCACATCGAATACATACAAAGTTTAGTTTATAGCGATAAAATTTTGTGCTAATCAGAAATTGACATGCTAATGTTGTCTTTTTTGTTTTTTGCTTTGTTACAATGATTCGATTTATGCCTTATTTAAATGAGAGCGAACAATTATTTTTTTTATTTAACGTACGTTCTCCGATTTTTGTTAAATCTGAATAAATCTTTGTACAACGCGCTTTCCTGAATTAATCCAACAGAAGAGTATTACATTGCCTTACGAAAGCAAGCTGAAAAAGTCGTTAAAGTCGACTCGTGGCTTAAATTGGCCTCGTTAATTAGATTAATTAGTATTGACCCGCTTCTCTCACAACCGTTCCAGTCTGATCCCTGTCTGTCTTGCGGCGTCTTCTCTTCCGCCTTGCTCTCGCTTGCCTGGGGCAGACAGAATTTATGAATGAATATTATCCTCCCTTTGAAACTCCATCTGTCTCTAACCGGTCGGTAATTTCATCAGGACTTAAATAGACGTTGATTCCATCCCGCAAATTACATTCGCAAACAGTGGCGTTTTATTAATTCCGCTCGTTCCTGGCGGCAAAGTCGCCTCTTTTCAACAGGATCTTCGTTCTTTACGTGGCCTTATATTAATGATCATTATTCAGGAAAATCTTCCCAGATGTCTGCTTTATATTTCGTGGATTGCGAAAATAAAAAGTGATTTCGCGGAGAGAAACGAAAATAAATATAAAATTCAAACTCCGTCTTCCTTCATCTTCTTTCGAGATTTGAAATAATTCTGACGCAGATTAACGTTCCTCAATTTTGACCTAAATTGATCTAATTTTCTGACACTCGTCATGAAAAATATATGCGACGTCAACGCGGCACGTAATTCGAATCGATCGTTTCCCGGGATCAATCGAATATTTTATTATAAGTGAATACCGACAATTTCCTCTGTATATGCGAATCTTCTGTTGTTTTATTCGAAGCGCTATTCAATAAGAATCCGATCATTGAGAGATACTTCATGGAAATAGCATAGCAAATTTTGTCGTCAATACAAATATCGCGATTTTGCACGAAAGTTCTCTCTGGAATAAATAAGAAATGCGATTCGATCAACCTATCGGAACCACGCACCTTTGCTATTCGCCCGAGAGATTTCTTTTTTTTTTATATATTCGACAACCCTGCGACATATTCGAGCGGTAAGAACGGGGGCTGAAGGAGCTTGGAACGAAGATTGACGACACGACGAACGCGAATGGGCCCGCGGTTCAATTCGCGAAATTCAATGTCGCTAAATTTAAACTTCTAGACGGTGAAATCAATCCACCTAATGATCGTCATAATTCACCCTGTCAAAGAATTCGACGAGTGAGGCGACGAGCTGCTTTCTTTCACGATAATTGTACCATTAAAGCGCAATGCGACGAAAATGTCATTGCATTTTCTTGTCAAATGCACGAAGCATGAATTTCTATTTATATTTAACAAAGAAATTTGTCTAAAAAGAATTTAAAAAATCAATGGCGTATTTAGGAAGGGCTTTTAATAGTCCTTGATTGTAACTTTAATGTATTTCTCGATCATGTTTCGAAGGGGTGTGCACGAAGAATCGGATGAAACACGATAATCGTTTTTCCGAAGACGTTCGTCTAGGTTTAAACGAGCATCTCTGCGCTTTCCGCATAGTATTCAATTTTCACGCCGGTACTATATCAAAGCCTGTGCGTCTTAAAGCGGTCGAATTTCTGATGAACAAGAGGGATAAGAACAATGTCGGCTGGGGTGGCTTTCGGATTGGCTCGTGGCGCTTCATTCAGCGAAATCGACCGGGCCGTAATTGAAATGCGAACAAAGCTCGCTCGTGACAATACGCGACCTTTAATTAGTGCCGCGACTGAAGAACGCGACGAGCCGGGGGGGGGGGGGGTTTGCTCGTCGCGCCAAACTTATCCGCGTTTCCGTAAGTTCGCGAAAGTGCTTAGAGCAAACAAGCGTGATTTGACAAATTGCGCGCGATCGCGTCGGGAAGACGAAGTCGTTCATTTCGGCGGCTGAAGAATGGACGTGCGCGTAGACATCGAGATTGATAAATTCGTGGCGGACGATGGCAGGGGTATAGAAGTTGGATTGATAGTAGCGCGTGGCAGAGGGGCAACGAGTTTCGTGCCGGCTGGCTGTAAATGTTTCCAGTTCCTTCAGAGCGGAGAAGCTGGGAAAGTCCGGATTATACTCCAGACTGGATGAAAATCCGAGTAGGAAGACGCTCTGCCTCTTCCGCCGGCAGTTCTTTGTTCGTCTTCATCTTCCTCGGAATTGGCGTCTGAAACAACTTTTCAACTTCCTCGGGAAGGAGCCGAGAGGCGGCGATCGCGGCCGACTTAGATCACGAAGAGATTCCGCGCCGGAATCTCTTGTGTGACTGTCAGACGGTGTGAGAGAGGTTATTGCTATATTCGAAATTCGATCCCTGAAACTCCCATTCTCGATGTTCGAGCGGTCCATCGAGCGTGAGAAAATTATAAGAGTGCGGGTCTTAAGGACGTGCGCGATACTGCAGTTTCCTCCACTGTAGATCTCTGCTCTTTTCATTCCCTTGCCTTTTCCTTACCCTTCTTCGACACATTCTAATATTTCTAGGATTTTATTTTATCCGCGCGATTATCTCTTTGGAAGCGCGTTTTCGCGCTTCGTTCCTTAATCGGTTGAGAGTCCGTTTATGTGCACCTAGGGAGAAATATCACCAATGGAGAACTTTTACTACTATCGTCGTGTCTATTTAAGGCGATAGGCGTTTCATACGTTTGAGACGCATGATTTAACTGTTATGGTATATTTTCCCACCATGAAGTTCAACCGCTATTCTTTAGTATTTTTATTCGACTTTTTATAGCAGACTTTAATATCTCGCAGATTTTATTTGATTTATTTCAGTTATATGATTATTATCATTTAAAAGATCTGCTCGTTTTCAGTATTTCTTGGTTCTATATAGAATTAATATTACTGAAGGAAAATTTTATATCACTATTGTCGCATTGTTTAAGATTACAGCCACTTTTTATATTAACGATACGTTTCTGCGTCTGTATGTGAGTTAATGTTAACGCAGACGTATAATTAAACTTTACACCGCTAATTATCACAGTACTGTTTCATTAGATACTGCACTAGCATAATTCTGCCTTGTATTTTTCTTCGAGGCTTTATACCGCGTTTCGAGCTAATATTCCTCTATTTTAACTACTTAGTTACTTTTTTGCAGACTTTTTCTCATCTCGTTCTTTCAGTTCACATTTAAGTATCTCTTTATATATAGCTTAAAAGAACTAGTGCCATCGATAAAAAACTTTTACTGCTATAATCGATTCCCTACATGTACATTACACGATCCGGCATTACGCGGATGTATAACTTAATAACCGGAAAATATCTGTATTACGTGGTAAATTGACACGGTTTTTCTCAATAGCTCACAATAAAATAACGCTAGTGGTACAATGTTGTGTTTTCAGTTTCTACATATCGCTCCCATCTTTATCACATGTGAGATACTTCAACCTCTTGATTGATTTTCATCGATTTTTTATGCTGAGACCCTTTTTGAGTTATCTTTTTTTAACGTAATTTTTTATAAAAATTTTAGTTCTATTGTTCTCTTGCCTGTAATATTTTTAAAGATAATTTTTTTGTCATTATAATTCTATGAAGGAAGGAAATTAGTTTTGTAACTAAAACGATGAAAGTTTGAAAGTTTTTTATTGACTAAAAATTTTGTATTAAAATGTATATCCATAAAATTTAGAGCTATTAACTATCGATCCATTTGGCATTTTATGTACTCTGGCAGGCATGCGCCCCTATTCATTGTACATTTATGAAGAAGAGAGCGAAAGGAACGGGTTGCTTCATCTTCGAGAAATTTAATAGAGCAACGCGAGACCCTTTATCTTTGGCACTGTTGCCAAAATTGGTATTATTGTTAGTGACTTTTCTCGGTACATGTATACAAAAAGCTGCTTTTTATGCGAGACTATATTCAATTATTTTCGTGCAATACGATTATCCTATTTTGTCTTGTGTCTGATCTAATCTGTAGTCAACTATTTGACGTATAAGTTGAGTAATTTACTATATTATAATATGTTACGCTAAATCACATTATATATTTCATATATCATACTGTTAATACAATATTAATAATATTGTATACGTGTAATACGAGTTTCTTGCATAAAACACAAGATTTGGATGGTCAATGGTTAAAATATTAATATTTCCTCGCTACCTGAAGAAATTACAAAAATGTCAGAACGTTTCTCGCTTGATGTCCAATAAAACCGCGTTGCGCTGTAAACAGATGGCCTAGTTTTCGTATAATTTCACGACGATAAAGTCGAAGAAGCTTTTACACCGCGCTGATGTAGTACGCGGCGAAAGAAATTTATGTCTAGCCGTATGGTCAATAAATCATAACTGTATTTTCGTATACATCCAGGTTCCAAATATCACATCAGAATGTGCTTAATCTTTAAAATTTAATAATATGGAGCATTTCAAGTCACATATTTATTCCGTTTTATCTCAATTGCATAATAAATTTTATTATGCATTTTAAATTATGATATCAAAACTTTTTTTTAAATATTGTAACGCATTATTTTAAAACAAGTGACAAAATCTTTTTATAGGAACCATATAATCTTGCTTCTGCATCTCTCCCTTACATTTCTTAATCAATTAAGAATTACTGTATAAGTTAGTTCTTAGTTTATAAGACTTCTCTCGCGCATGGAGCTAGAGCTACTTCGTGCTGAGTGGATCGGCTTGTCCTTCGCGAACTTAATGAGGCACCACGGGGCTCTCCATTTCTGCCAAACTGCTGCGGGTAATAATACGGGTAAATCTACTATACGCGCTCTCTGTACACTTGTACCCGCATGCATACATACGCATGTTTCACATAGATGCATACGAAGGTCGACACGGTCAAAGGGTTGAGAGGAGGGACGAATACGGGTGACGTTACGGAGGATTTGGGGGTGAAATCGAGGGGGAGGCGATGTGTTTAGGAGAGGCTTCCAAGCGAAGTCTCTTCGTGGGTAGCACGATCCAACTTGATACAACTTTCCTAACAAGCCGGCCTTATAACTTGGGCGCAACCGCGAGCCGTCTGCGCATCGCGCGTGCAACTGCGCCTCGCACTGCATCTTCCTGTTCTTCCCCTAACGCGCCGCGCGTGTCCCCGGCATCTGCACCTGCACGAGAGAGCTCTCCTCTTCGCGGATGTATGAAACGCGCGAGCAGGAACGTGTTCCTGCAAAGTGGATAACCCAATTCCGCAGTGACGATACTGTTGTTTCGCGCGACGCGATGGCTATAGTTTTGTACATCGCCAGTTTTGTGACTTATTGTTAGAGTTGCATCCTTAGCGTACACACATGGGCATCTTACGTCCTGGGAAAGAAAGAAAAGATTACGAGACATGACTTTCCGGATCCGTTGTCATCAGATCTTTCGGTGAATAATCTTTAGAATATGGAGATCTTTTTTAGATATGGTTTTAAATCGGGGAAAATCCGAGTTATATTCTTTTTCAAAAATATTTTTAAAATAAATCGACGGACAAAGGTGGCGGATAATTAATATTTTTATATCTCATTGAGTACAGAGTCAAATAGGATATCGTACTTCTGTTATAAAGTCAAATTTATTAAACATATAGATTCGGCTGTTAATTCCGTTCGGATTATCGTACTGAGTATATTGAATTAACATTAATTAATTGGGCATCTGGTTTATGATTGCACTGGAATTATTTAATTATGTCGAATTTTGCAATTCAATATCTTGACACGCAATGTATTTGCAGTTGCGTGAATATATCACGTTATAATATCAAATTGCAATCATGATAGGTTAATTATGGCGAATGTCAATTCCATACCTATATACAATACGTATAATACATTTAACTACGTCTTAGATTCGAAATTTCCCAAAAAAATATTTCATAGAATTGATTTCCTCAAGCTATAGGGGAAACAACAAACAACCAAAGGGTTCCCCGTTTAATTATTTAAAACGCTATTTATTGGAATTAAATTAATTCCACCATGATAATTTGGATCTGCTGTTGCTAGTTGTTAAATTTAATTGGCAAGTCTTTATTTAAAATATTAAGAACATTCTTTTTCCCGTTACGAAAGTGCAATGTTCGGGAAGATTTTCAGTTACCGGAATTTGAAACCTCCGTCTGTCGCAGTCGATTTAGCGTCGCGCGCCGTAAGTGCGATACCCTCTCGATATCGATCCGTATTCCCCCTTATCGATGAACCGGCAAATGGATGGCGTGGGCAACGTTCCCCCGGAAATGGGGCATTTCGAATGTCCAAAATTGAGAGCAACCACCACTGCCCCAGTGGTGAGTAACGAAAAGGGGGGTTTACGGAGCCACGCGGTGTTCCGTCTAGGAAGGAAATGAACATTCGCTCGCCTAGATTCCTCGGGAAACGAGCGATTATCGAACACGTAATCGAACGGCACGTCGGCGTCGTCGATTGGCGGAGACGAATGGCATGTATTGCGAATACCGCGGCCCTAGGCACGACGGTCGGTTTGTCGGCGAAGTTTATCGGAAACGGCAATTAGCATACATCAAACAAAGCGATCGGTGACGAGAAACCACGCGAATAATTTCACTCACGGGAGATACAAATGATGCGGCGGGTAAACGTTGCCGTTGAATATTGCTGTAATAAACACGCATGATTAGACCACGAATTTCGAACCGAATCATAATTGGAATTACTATAGAAATAATAGATCGAGAAATATTTTTGAGGCGTGATGCATTCATTCTGTTTTATTCGGATTAAATTATATTGCCAGACAATTTTTAATTAAAATATTTAATTAAAATATTTAATAGTTAGTAAAATTAGTTATCGCTACAAGATGGTATGTTTTGCCGTGCAATCCATGATCTTATAACACTTGACGAATATTATAATATATAAAACGATCTCGTACGCGCGATCACTGAACAACCCCTACAGCCTACCCCCACTCCATCCCCACCACTCATGTTGCCGAGAGCCGCACCACGCGACCCCCCCCTTTCCCATTTCGGCATTCCTGGCCGCGCTAGCTATTATCTATTATTTTATTATTCGTACGTTGAAGCTCGAGCGAGTGAGTTGTGATGCGTATCGAGTGATCGTTATATATATTATGCTTCAAAATGCGATTGCGACAGAACTACGTCAAACGCAATTTCGATTTTTTTACAATAATTTTCTTACAAAGATCAACTGTAGGATTGATCATTCTCCTACGATTAGAAAGCGTATCAAGTAAGCGTATCAAAGCAACGGCTATTTACTGAAGGAAATATTTCGCACAGTTTATTCATTCGAAGGGGAAAAATAACGGAAAAATTGCTCTATCTGGTCTTTACAGACGCGTGATAATCATTTCTCTAAATTTTCTTAGACAGTCGACTCCTCGAAATACTTCTCGCGCTTTGAAATTCGCGCCGACTGACAATAAAACGCAACTCGCCCCTCATTTCAGATCGTAAAAGCATGCAGTGATACGCGTATCGAACGACTCGAGTAACGAGAGAGGTACATACATTGTAGTATATACATTGTCGTACATTAGCGATTAATTCGAAACCCAAGGTGTAGATGATACATATACATATGTATTTTATAACGCTTTAAATATTTCGTAACGGTATCGATATACGTCACGCGTTTCTCGGAACTCGCGACGTACCGCGCGCCGCGCAGTTTTTTTGTGTGCGCAAGGTCGCCGCGCTATCACTCGCACGCCGAAGCTCGAACGGGCGGGTCGTGTGACGCGTATCGCTCCGTGAATCGCATTGTGCCTCAAAACGCGATCGCGGTTGCGAGTATAGATTATGCGCGATTAATTATTATCCTTACGATAAGCGATTAGTTTACGACTGATTATTCTCTCGCGATTGAAAACTTGAATAGGCGTATCGGAAATATATCTCGGCTGGCTTTTGTTCATTCGAAAGAATCGAAATAAAAGAATCTTTATTCTTTACGGACACGCGCAAATCAATTTCTTAAACTTCCTTGGACAGTCGGCTCGAGATATGTACATAATTTTCGCACTTTAAAGTTCGCGCCGACCGAGATTTCCCGTCGTTTCCGGATCGTGGAGCGTGAAGTGAGTCGCACGCGTATCGAATGCCGTATCGAATGCTGTATCGAACTCGAGTAAAGGAGAGCCGTTGTAGCTAGCGCATCGTTCCATTAGCAATCAGTTTGGGACGCAAGCTACGGAATAGAAGATACAACGCGATAATTAATTCGTAACGGTATAATCGCCACACGTCGCTCGTTTCTCGCGACGCGACGCACCGCGCGGTTTAGTTGTTTGTTGACGGCAAGGTGCCGCGCTAGTTATTCGCGTGGCGAGACTCGAATCGTCATTCGGCAACACTCAGCACTGGGCGTCGGCGGCCGACAACGCGCGACGTTCCATGATCGTTTATTCTTGAAGACGCAACCGCGGTTCACGCTTTAACCCTTTCAATACGGTATTAATCTAAAATGAAGATGCATTAAAAGACTAAGTGGTACACGTAGAAACCAATTTTAACGGCAAGTAAAACTTAAGTCCTGAATTTAAACGCGATGGGGCATATATGCATCTGGAGCCGCGAAGAGGTTAAGGAGCGAGTCAAGCGCGACCGTTCCTTGCGATTAGCGATCAATCTGCATCGCGTACTCTCGTGTCCGCGTCTCGAGAGATTGGAACTTGATATGAGTCCGGAGTGCCGTGTACGTCGCGTGCAATTGTCGCCATTATTCCCCATTTCGTTTGACAATCAGTTCGCGCGTGATTATAATCGAGTGTTTTTTCGTCAGTGCTGTGCTGTGCGATCATGCAACCTGAGGAATCTCCTGAGAGGAGGAGGAGGCCTGGGAGGCGTCGGGCGACGGCGGAGCAACTTCGGGGTAAGTGTCGCTTATCATTTATATATTATTTATTGCTAGTCTCTTCCGATTTATTCTAACTGTTCTAACTGTTAATTCGGTTGAACGTCAAACGAGGATTAAAGAGAAGAGGGATTTTATGTGTAAAATCTTACGAGACAGCTTGAGAAAAAGATTTCTCAAAAGTTTTATATATAATTAACCCTCTGTTTGTATACGTGGGTCTACGGCGTTTGAATCAAAGTGACATCTGCCTGCTCGTAACGGTAAAACTCGCGAGCCCGCCCAGAAAATATTAAATAAACGATATTTATCAAAATTACTATAAAATCGTCAACTACGATGTAGACAGATGTTTTGTGAATTTTTTAAGATTTTTAAAAATACTTTAAGGTATAGGAAAAAAATAGCGTTAAACGTGACAGATCCAATACATTCCGAGGGTGCAAAAAAAAAACAACGTATACAGACATTAAAGTTATATAATCTCGTGATAAATGTAGAATTCGATATGTACAATAATGTTTAAATATTTTAAACGCTATTATAATTTGGATTCCTATGCTTATTTGTGTTACAGATCGACGCTGCTATGACTGGTTGTGACTACTCCGCTGCTGCGCATCGTATCGGTGAGTGAACAATTTTTTATTTTATACTGACAATGAGATAACGAATCTTTCGTTTTTGAAATGCATCTCTATCTCGTTACAAGAAAATGAATAGCGCAAAGCAAAATATTAAACTCAAACACTGTATTTAACATTTTAGTTAAAAACTGTTCGTCTATTTTTATTTGCCTCAAATAACATCTCCCGAGGTTGAGTCTCTCATTGTCAGACAATTATGATCCAGCAACCATAAATAAACTTTTCGATTACGCGTGCAAACTGTACCGAGATCAGCACACGACTGCTCGCTATCCCGCGACTAAAACAGTAAAGGGAGGGGCCAAGTTTCACGCGGTTCTTATTACAGTTGCAAAAATACGTGCATGAGGCATGCAGGGAGGCAGGAAAGCCAACGATGTGTCCGTGCTTCTCCGAATCATTAGCGTCGAGACCTTGTTATTTTTGCATTAAAATCACCCCCACAGTATTCCCCATCAGACACAGCTCGTGTTTTTCATGCTCGGACGAACGAGCGATAGTTATACGTTAATTGTTCTGGAAAAACAAAGAGGGTCGTATCGAGATTGTGTATCTTTCACGAACGACATTATCAGGTGAAATATCATTGTATTTTGTCACAAATATGTTAAAGCGAAAACTTGTATCGTTTCGTTTGCATTATTTCTCATGTTTCGCTATACATTTTTCACAACTATCTAAAGATACAAGTTTCTAGGCGAGCCTCATTAAAATAATAATTCTTTTGGATTTGTTTTACGATATAAATTTTAAAATCAGGTAATGGAATTTTAAAAGCAATTTCAAGCTACATTTTCAGTTTAAAGGATGCGTGAAACGAGCGTCTTATACGAACGACTATATATTATTTTTTTATAAGTACAAGCTACGTAATATTCTCTTTATGTCTTTTTTTATCTATGGTTTTTCTTATACAAACACGTCTGGAAAATAATTTTAGATTCGTTTTTGCCTAATTAAGCATTTATCATGCAAATATTTAGTTTCAAAGTCTTCACAGTTATCACTGACTCCGCGCGCCGCGGCTCCGCGAGAGTGTGTTACGAGCCGGTGGCAAACAAACGGACCCCTAACGAACCGGCTGGTCCCTATCCGCGCGCGAGCAACATTGTGCACAATGTGCATCACGAACCGCTTAAATGGCGTGCAATAGTCGCTCGGCTAGATGCATTGCCGTTTGGCAATCCAGTTTCGAAGCTATATTTGGCTTCTATTGGAATTCACTATCAGATAAGACGAGTAATGGTTAAATGTCGATTTCCAAAAATTGAAGAAAAATTACGGGACATATAATAAGTTACCAAATCGCGTTACATTTATATTTTCCAAAAATTGTATGGATATAACTTATATTTATTTAAAAAATATATATTGTTTGGAAATAAATTCTTCAGTATAAAAAATTAATAAATCGGTATTGATGAATTTTTTTTTAATTCTGGATTCTGAAAGATTCCGAACCAATAACGTTCTCCTAGAAAAAGAAAAAATCCGCGTAGTTAATTTTTTATATGCAATCTGTTTTACTTTCTAATTATTCCATTTGAAGCGATTAATAGAGAGATCGTATTTCGACTGTCGTGAGAAGAAAAGTCAATAGTCGATATATTTGCTTCAAGTTTAATTCGTTATACGATCGTCTGCTAATCGCCGTTATTTCACTATTATCGATCCACCAATCCCGCAGGTACAGGTCGTTTTCGAGCGGATAAATTGCGCTCGATAATTGTTTCGCGCGCTGAATAAGCTGAATAAATTATGACGACCGCGCTTTATTCGTTGATGGCAATCTACTCTCCCCCCTCTCTCTTTTTCTCTCTTTCTCGCCTGTCGATCAAAGCAAATTTTACGTAGAATGATATAAAGTGCGTGCAGATCGTTCCGGGTCGTACGATTGGACGCAAAATAGCGCAAACAAGCGGCGAATCGATATATTCACGAGAAGTGCCGAATTCCCCTTTCGCAATTCACCATAATACCTCGTACATTAGCGTCACGGATTCTCCGCGCTCCGTACGCAGTTATTTGATCAGAATTTCGAGATTGAAACAGTTTTGCCTGCGTTAACTGCCCGCGTTAACTTGCGGCCAGAGATAACGATTGCGCGGAACGTCGCCGAGATATGCGGAGCACGTCAAACAACCGGCTGTAGCTTTTCTTACTTTTTCCCTTAACTTGCTCTCTTCGCTCTCGTAATGTCAAACGAACTTTCCTTTAATGGAGTTCTCATTTCAAACTTAATTACCGGGAATTTTTAACGAGAAGTTAAAGAAATGATATTTCATCACATCTTAGCTGCGAGGACGACTCATTTTCAAACTCGTCGAGAGACGGAAGATTTATAGAGGTACAATTTTTAGCTGCCCAGCATACAAAAATATTAAAAATTAAACACAAGTTTTTCAGAGGATCTGTATCACAATTAACTATTTCTAAATTACAATGTAATTACAATGTAAGTTAGAAATAGTTTCTTATGATACTGAACTACACAGATACTGAAAGCGGATGCATTTAACTCCAAGGGCTCGTACGTCATCGATTAAGTCAGGGTTAACTGCAGTTGCGGGGTCTTGCCGGAGTAGTTGCTATCGCGCGTCAGCGATCGAAGTTAACGTTGAGGATGGCGCGGTCTAAGTAATTGGAATCGGTTATCGATATCGCTCCGGAATTCGCGCACGTGCGCGCCTATTTTGCCACCATTTCGTGGCGCGTTGCAGTCGCGCAGTTATCCCTGCGCGCGGCACGTCCGTCCGTCGGCTGAAGTGAATTACGTCGGATAAATATTTTGTAACGAACACTTGGCAGAGCGTGTTCGCGAGGCCGGCAATTTAATCTTAGCGGGGGATCTAACGCGTTTCGTTTCGTTTCGTTTCCGGCATGATCGAGGATTATTTTTCCGCGCGGCGCGTTAACGCCGATTGGCCGCCTACAGTTGTTTATCAGTCGGTGAGGCGAATGCATCGCGACTCTCGCGCGCGACAACCATGGTTATCCATTAAAAGTTTTAATTTGCTGTTAACAGCACTCGTATATACCCATGCTGCAATGAATTGTATCGCTTTTCGTCCATACCGCGTGGAAACGTCGGTCGTAATAATAATGCTCTCGCTGCCGAATACACGATTCATTGCTCCAATGCCGCACGTGAATTTCTCATCGCATAAAACTTGTTTTGTCGCGAAAAAGCACGATTTGCGATTTCGCTTGCGTGCTGTCGGAGTACCGTAATCCTTGAATATCGCGAAATAGATTGAATTAGTTCGATACTTTCTTTAGCATATGGCCCGGCGACGTTTGTCACCGAACGATTGTTTGGGAATTAAATTAGTTTTATTTGCGAAAGAAAATATGTATTATTAAAATATTTTCCAAAATCATATTTGTATTTGTGATATATATATGTATGACACGCTGTAGAATTTATTCTCGCGAAAGTGATACGCGAATATAAAGCGACATATTGAACTTGTCAGTTAAAGCTCAAATACCGTCGCGTTATGATGTAAATGCAATTCAATAATCATTTAACCGTAATTTAATAAATTTTTTTCCTGTCGCGTATTTCCCGCCAACGATATGCGAATTTTATTCGACTTTCAAGTGAGAGAAACATTTTGGAATTTCCATTGGTCCCGCTGCTTTCGGAAAAATCCGTCGATATTTCAATATCGGGTTGCGATTTGTTGCGCGCGTCAATTTATAACATCGAATGCGCGACTTCTTGTTGGAAATCAATCATTAATCGCTGTCGATTCTATTCGCGCGTCAGTAGATTGCGTCGAACACGGTCGCATAAATCAAGCGAAACGGGGCAGCTTTTTATGTTGCTGGTGGCTGCACAGAAAATAGCCGCGCACACGCGTCGATTAAAGCAATATGGTGACAAGAAAAAAGATTATCTGTGACAGTGACAGCCCGCAGCGACTATTAGTGTAGCAACGTCGGCTCATCCTCTTAATAAAAAATAAATCGCTCTCTTCAACAAGAACTTTACGCAGAATACAGGGAAAATTATGGAGAAAATTAATAACAGAGGAAGCAGCAAGTAGAATACTTTTTTTGTATATATACGGGATATTATGTACGTATACGTGTGTATGCGTTATAATATACATTATAAAATATAATTTTGCTTCAAACGTATTATACAGTATAAAATATATAATTTTGCAAAGAAACAAAAAGAGATATAAAGCAAGATGCTCTTGCTTTTGCCCAGGCTGAAAATAATGTACACTTTGTATTTGCGTGTGCGAAAGTTTAAAAATGTAGCAAAAAAATAGGGAAGAAGTAAAACGTGCGTTCCTGTGAGCACTCTTGCACGAACTGCTTAATCTACCCTGTGTGACGAAGAGACATTCTTTTCTCGGTATCGCAACGAGCGTGTGCATGTTTTTAACGCGAGAGACACGCAAAACGAGAACAATTTTGTGTTGAAGCGCGAATGCAATAATCTACCTTTCGCCGTCGCGTGGCGAATTCTCGAACAATGAGAGAGACGGAGAAAGAGACCATAGAGATATATCCGTGCTTGCGACAAACGATTAATGTGCGAGAAAATCTGGAACAAAAGTACAAAAGTCGAGAGCAACGACCGTCATAAACTCGTCGAATTCAGAACGTCTGAGAGACCTTGCGTTCTGCTTCTCGTATCATTTTAAATTTTAAAGGCATCGCGTAGCCTCCGGCGGCGTATGATATCCAATTCAATTATACAGGCACAACGCGCAAGGTAGCCGCGGAAATGGGGTGTCATATCTGAATTTGGTAGTGTGTTTTATAATGTATCTCTATTTAAAATTATAATTCCGTGTAAAAAATTAAAGTCTTTGTTAAGCCTTTAACTTTTTATACACATTTCTGTCAATTTTATATACTATTTAATATATGATTATTATCATACCTGAAAAGCACGATGATTAATATTTTTAGAGATTTACATATATTTAGGAAAATTCATACAATTAACTTTTTGAAAAACTTTTATGTTTATATTTTTCATAAATACATAGCTTTAACTAACTTCTTTCTTTCTAGATTTTTTAAACTATATATAGTATTTCTGACTACTAATTGTAAGTCTTTAAAGTACGTACTGAGCGTGACGTAACGAGTATCTCGCGATTATGTCGGAGCCGATTAAGAACTCGCGGCGGAAACGAACGTACGAAAACGACCATCAAAATCACGCTTTCAAACTCTGTTCTGCCGAAGTTCAAACGACGAGAACGAGCTTAAAGCATTTCACTTCACTGCAGTCTCCGCTACGTTGATGTGCACAATTCGAAAGGCGACGAGAGAATGGGTGGTTAAAGTATCCTGGTGTTAGCCAGGTGCGAGGTGGAAACGAGAGGATGAGAGAGAGAGCGAGAGAGAGCAAGCGGAAGCGCAAAGCGAGCGCGAGAAAAAGGCCGCGACAAAGTGGGAGGGAATAAGACAGAAGGAAGCAAGTGCGGAAGGTTAGGTGCGGAGCGAGGAAACGGGGAGCAGAGGGGGTTGCACAACCCTGCCTCGGAAACGTTACCCACTTATGCACGGCACATTTAACTCCATTCTGCGCTGCAGCGGAAGGCGCGGGGGCTATCCTAAGTTCTAGCCACCTATATATATGTGACGTATGCACATGCTCATGCACATGAGAATCATGCACTCCGGCCATGCGAAAGTCATAGCCGGTAACATAATCGCTTGTTTTAACACTTGGCCTCCTTATACGGCGCGGCGGTATAGACCCATAAAGATATATGGCAGAAACGAGAGCCGCTCGAGAGAATCCGCACAATTCCCATTTTGTTACATTAGGAGTTACATTTTGGAGCTACATACATATGGAAATTCAAATCTCGACTGTACGCTATAATATTTCACATTGTACAAATTAACTTTTTTAAATATCCCGTACTTTTATATTTTACGTTATCTCTTTAGATCATAATTCGCCCTATTTTTTTGGAAAAAAAATTATATACACTTATATGTGCAGTTTTTATTCATGTCATACAACGGATTAGATATCAAGTGTATATTTTTGCATGATCATTGTCATGTGTGTGTAATGCAGTTTTTATTCATATACAACGGATTAGATATGAAGTATATATATTTTTGCATGATCATTGCCGTGTGTGATGGATAGAGTGGATCTCGTCATACATGATGCGAAACGTAATGGTGAATTTCTCTCGATTGACCGTCCAATATTCATAGGGCACGTTTGCACGCACACTGACGCATCGTTCGCTCGCGTGCATCAGCGCGCGTGCGGCAAATACACGTGGTGGAGTCGCGCGCCACGTGGGAATATAGGAGTTATTCGCGGGGCGGCGCGAACGTGAATATAAATGGATCCGCGTGCACGAGCGGTGCATGTAATATCGTGTACCGGCTGTAATTTCCAATGTAGCTAACTGAGTTACGTATACACGCGAATCCGCCACCACCGCACCGGTCCGCGCGCGAACTGCAGAATTCGAACGTAGGATCTGAACATGCCCGCGGGATCGCGCGTTGTTTCACAGATCCGACCGACCGGGAAGTTGCGAAGTTCTCTCTCTCTCCCTCTCTCTCTCCCTCTCTCTCCCTCTCTCTCTCCCTCTCTCTCTCCCTCTCTCTCTCTCTCCCTCTTTCTCTCTCTCAAATCACGGATCGTTCGAAATCGAAACTCGAAACCGGACACCCCGAGTCCAATTTTTAACGCTGCGAACGTGGAATGATATGCGATATTTCTTACGCGCGTAACAATTGCCATAAAAAATGTGGAAGATACGTTTAGCTCGAATAAACTGGTCGCTCTGTCGATCGATTTCTCATCACATGCAACCTGGTGAATAATTCGAAATCAAATGAAACGCTTTCTGAGAATAAAA
The DNA here is from genome assembly GCF_003070985.1 of Temnothorax curvispinosus. Lineage (NCBI taxonomy): Eukaryota > Metazoa > Arthropoda > Insecta > Hymenoptera > Formicidae > Temnothorax > Temnothorax curvispinosus. The sequence continues at coordinate 290,542 of NW_020220679.1, read as the reverse complement.
TGAAAATTATATTGCTGCCTTTCTCGCAGCATGTCTGAGAACCATTTCTATAAAAAGTAAATGAGAAGTATCGTTATTGAGAAAGAGATACTTGTATAACTAAATACTTTTATAAAATTATAAAATTACATTTTAAACTTTACAGTCTATCTTTTAAATACTCTACTTACTTGTTACTTGCCGTTCTACAGTTACAATATGTGTTTTTGAAATATCGTTTCTGTTAAAAATAGCACTTGGGAAAATTTTATACTTGATATTGTGTGTATAAGTTTTTTTGCGGGTTAAAGATGTTTACAACTTAAAACATTTTTTGGGAAAAATAACTTTCCTAATTTTCCTTGACACTGATGCAACGGATGTCGTTGAATTAGCGAGCGTTCGTGCATGGTTCGTTTGTTTCGTCGAGAGACGAAGCCACTTTCTCATCTACGAGGATCCTTCAGACCGTGACTTAGTTTAGAAGTCGTGAGGACTTCGTTAGTGCGGCTTTTCAAGCTAAAAGTCAAACATCGAACAAGCGGCGTGGAAGGATTAGAACGCTTTGTTACTTCGCCTCTTGCGCAAGAGTTCATATAGATAAAGGATTTTTGTTTATAGCTGATGAACTGTAATCTTGGGATAGAATACGTGCACATTATGTGCGTCGCTCTTTGTGAAAATTAATTTAGTCAATGAAAAATATTGAAAATATTCGTTTAATAAAATATTCAATGGATTTGTTTTGAGATATGTGCACATAATTAAATTTTTTTGAATTTTTCATTTTGTCCAATTTAACGCAAATAACGTTTGAATTATGTTCGAACTGCATAGAAATGAGTTTCCAAGTTTATTGTTTAATTTATTTCTTCAATATTTAATAATTACGCAACGTATTGTGATCTTCCCACATTTCAAATTCATTATGCTATTGGTGTAATCGACAAATACGCATTTCATCTGCATATAATATAAACTATAATTTTTTATAAAATTATAATTTACATTTTATCTGACTTTTAAAATTGAATCGTTATTGCTATTAAAATAGTGTTTGGATAGGGTTTTTATTTCATATAAAGAGTGGTAAATCGAGAAACCGAGTTAGGTTAGGTTAATACGCGTTAAATGGTGCGAATGGCTTTTCAACATTGTCGTTTTTTTCCGTTCTACTCGCGGTACTGATGGTTGTTAATACTTCAGCATGCATTCCGGTTAAGTGCGCGTTAAGAGACTCGAGGCAGGCAAGAAGATGATGCTCAGAGTGATACAGTGCCACGCAAAAGGTGGCTTTAGGCACTGCAGCAAAATCTGTGGCAACTGGCGACGGTTTTAAGGTGCGACTGCAATTTGTCAAGCTTTCTTGTAAAGTCACGAGATCACAGGCGCGAGCTTCGCGAGGTCAAGTGTACTCTTGCGATAAGAAACGTAATAGCACTTCTTGCATTCTGTTTTTCACGCTGCGTTCGTCTCTGCGCACGGGTTAGAAGTTGCTGCATAAATGCCGCGGCGCAAACGTATTATATGCTGTTAATGGTAGTGCAACGCATAAAAGTAACACATATAGATATATTCAGTTTTTATTCACGAGAGTTCGACTTTATATTATAAGGACGTATTAATTAATCAATCTTCTATCCTGGCAAAAAAGTACACCTGAGATAGTTCCTGAATGAGGCATTTAATTCCCAAGTAGCGTTTCTAATAAAGCCCTCTTTGTCCACTGGCGAATTATTCCTGCCGAGATCGTGAACTCAAATTCTCATTATACAGTTTGTAGTCGTGGAAAATTACTTTTGCAGTCATGACATACCTAGTCAAAGTTGTTAGTCAAAGTAACGTTTGTGGACTACTACCGAGAGAACTGTTGCGAACATCCGAACATTCAGTTCACGAAGTTGCGTGAATTGCGCAAATTGAAAGGGCAGAACTATGTTAATCAGGCAAAAATGTTGAATACAATTTAATTAATTAATATTTTATTACGCGCTGACGATAATCGTGACAATTATTGAAATAATATATAATAAATAACGAATCTTAAAAGTATATGACGATTTAGACATATGTATACAAGATTTACCAAACGATTTTGTGCGCGTTTTTCATGTCAGCTATGACATTATACACAATATACAATATCTACAAGGATGGTATGGGTATGTTATTAATTAATTAAAATTCATTACGCATAAAACTTATGTATACGTTGCCTCAGGAAGGTGCGATGACGGAGTTCCTTCTCGCGTATTAGGGTCGCCTACAGATGGTTTAGCTAATAAATCATTAAGCAACTCGTCACTCGAGCAATGTCCTCGACGCGCACGAAGACGGATGATATTAAATCCGCAGAGAGAACGTTCCTCGCGAATGGCTAATTCGTTAAGTAACTCACGTATCTGTGCTCGCAGGGGAACGACTTTGACGACAATTTAAGCTTCAAGCGAATTTCTCGTACCAATCCTTGCCGTGACACCGTTTACCGGGCAACTACTTGCCAATTTATCCTCATTCACTGTTTATTCGTATCGAATAAGTGACGAAGAATTAATTGAAAGATTCGATTCGATATGTAATTTGGAGATTTAAATCGTCTTATTTGTATATACAGGGATATCATAAAATTGACCGTAAGAATTTTATGAACTATGACTTTACTTTACTTTTATTCTAATACAATGAACGGAATTATTCAGTGTATAAATTTATTTTATATAAAAACATTGTAAAGTTGCCTAATTTCTGCACTTAATTTTTCAATTTCGTTGCTTTGGCCGACAACGGCCAAAAGCGTAAAGAAAAACGATGGTTTGTAATCTTGCTTTATGTTATTGTTAGATCTAAATGTTGTATAATGGCTTAAAAAGAATATATAAATTTATATTATTTTATTATCCTGCCGCTATTTAAACAGATTGTGCATACAAATACTTTGAAAAACATCCTGCAATTTTTAAACTGAATAACAGGTTGGAACAGTTATGTATCCCGTTCTACGGATAGCAATAATTTTGTCTACGCTGCAGGTGATTCGTTTTAGATGCACGATGAAGTTAATTTTACTGAATTAAACAGAGTTGTGAACCATTGTGTACGCAGTATAATGGGCACAGATACATTTCAACAAGTTAAAATGGACCGCGTGCTAGATTTTTTCATTTTTGCTAGCGAAACTAACGAATCAGGCAGTAGTCGGCGATAAAATATGGTCAGCGTCGTTGTTTATTTATTGACTTTATCAGACTACCTCGGATTTACATGTCAGAATGTCTAAACTTGACACTTTATGTTCGCGTCACGCAGGCTAGGCTATCTACGAAATCCATAACATCACAATTGTGATATATGAGCTATAAAAAAACATTTTCTTAGCTGCTAAGAATCGGGCTCTCTTTAAATGACGTTGAATTTGATAGAAAATTAATAGAATCGATACGCTAACTTAATCAATATTGACGATTTATGTAGTTTGAAGCTGTTAAGTCTCTTATTATTTTTGCTAAAATATTGAAGATATTATAAGTCAGGAGAACATTACGCTTTTGACTCACGTTTTTAATATGTGTATAAACGAAAATAATGTTTAAAACTTCATAAAACCTCTATCACATAATTTTCGGGAACGTGGCGTGGAAAATATTTCGGAGACGGTACACTGAGAAAAAAAATTGTTAATCCCAAGAAATATTTAGTTCGATACGTTCAACTAAAAATTTTAGTTAGTTAACTAAATATTAGTTGTTTCAACAATTTATTTCGTTTCTTTAATCAAGAATTAATTAATTCAACTAATGTTTAGTTAACTAACTAAAATGTTTAGTTGAACGTATCGGACTAAATATTTCTTGGGATTGACAAATTTTTTTTTTCAGTGTAATGAAACTAATATTAAGCGTGAATTCCATTTAAAATTTAGCACTTTGAGATATTTATCTAATAATAATTTCGAATGAGAGTTCTCATTTTTACCCTAAAATTTATAGCAATATTAGAATTAGTAAATTATAATCGAGGGCAAAATTTTAGAACTTTTTAATCACTATGTGCAATACTAACTATACTATAGACGAAATTATAAAAATATCAATAATAAGTTTTATTTGAGCGACACATGTTTATGTGTATCCAGATACTTCTTGTGAGTTTTTACCGGAAACATTTCGCATTATTCCTGATTTTCTTTTCTATTGAGAGTGCGACACAGTTATTAGGAAATGTTCGAACTTGAGACAAGCGGAACGACCGTTGCGCTCGTTCCGCTTCATTCATGAAGACGTTCTCGCGCGATTATGCAAGACGGTTAGAGAACGACGTTTCGCGTCCGGTTACCTCGGTCCGGCTCGGTCAGATTGGCGCCTCGTATTTATAGTTTGACCTAATCTTCCTAAGAGTCGAAGATGAAGAGACGCGCGACGCGCGGGAGAGAGAGAGAAGTATACAGCGGTATCCCGACTCACGTTTTCCGTGAACGTCGTCATGCCTCTGGCATTCGTTTTTGCCCCTTCGCATCGGTGGGGCAGCGACGAAATTAACGCCGAAGAGGTGAGTAACCCGTTCTCTGAGTTCGGCAACAACAGCCTTCTCGTCGTTTTCCTCAAGCACCTCTTACATAACCCTCTGCGATCTTGATTTTAAAGCCGTGGCTCTCGATTATTTCCACAAAGATCTCTTTCTCTACAAATTTTTCCATTAGATAATGCTTCTATTATAAATAAACTAATACACACAAAATTAAATTATTATTTATACATTATTATTATTCAAACAGATAGAAATGATGTATTTTCCACATTTTTTATGTATATATATTATGCATTATATATTTAGGACAATACTTTAGCATAGATAAAAAATGGTTGAATAATTTGTCTTCAGTTACATATAAAATTCAGCAGATTATTGAGCAACGTATATCTTGTTCAAATGTTCGGCAATGTGAGTTTCAATACTAAAATTCATTATACATATTTATATAACCTGAAACAATACGATAAGTGACAGGAACATCAGGAATCAAGCTCCCTTGAACATATAAGCTCCTTGTATTTTTTAAACGAGACGGCATACCATACGATTTGTCGCGTTTGCCATTTGCGAAAATGCAAGCGATTTGTCCTGTTTTCGGTGCGAGTTACGTAAACAACAACCACGAAAAATAAAGGAGAGACATACGGTACGTACGCCGTGATATCGTCTTATCCCCATGGGAGACTTTAAGCTGGCCAGAGCTTAACGATCGCGGAAACGACGGCCACTTTGGCGAAGGGAAAACGACTGCTCGTTCGCCGTCTCTCCTTCCCGTCTCAGGAGAAAGAAATCCCTCCGACTCCTTCGTCGACCTCGCTCGACGGCCAATTAAGGGGACCGATTACCTCTTGCTCATATTATTCGCTCAAATAAAATGCGTTATGTCTTATGTCGGAACTTCGGTTCATATAACTGCGAGAACACTTATACCAGGGTGACACGGTGCACTCGGTGTCACGTTTAAAAATTTAAAAGCTTTTTTCAAAATTCGTAATTAATTTAGTTTAGTAATTGTCTCGCTTTGTTGCAAAACCTTTTTCACAAAATTGTGGCAGATTCTCAGCGACATGCTAATTGTATGCATTTTCTAGAATCACTTTTAACAGCACGGTGTGTTCGCCTTTACTATTTATTTTATTATTTATGTATAAGTAATGGCAATGCTTACATGCATTTAATTTTTATTAAATCTCGGCAGTGTAGATTTATAGCGGTGTAAATGCATGAATAGTTTTTCAGATAAAATATCGCAAAGAAATATATAAAGATATATATCCTTATAAATAAAATTAATTTTGTCTGACTCTCTAGTCTCTCAGTTGCTATTTAGTCATTTAACGTGACAAATGCACGGTAGAAAATTTCATAGAGTTTCTAGCAAGATTTCGAAGCAAGTTATTAGAGCCATGGCTGTAATGACTTTAGGCATGTGCATAAATCTCCATTAGAACGCGATGATATCAAATTATGTTTCCTTTGACGAGCAGTTTTTATTTTTCTATGGGACACACCGAAAAGGGGGGAAAACGTCGTTTAGGGAAAAATTATGGGTTCTCTCTCTCTCTCCTCCCTCAGTATCTATCTATCTCTATTTCTGTCTCTCTCGGTGAAATTCGCGGTCGCATAAACCTGGCTGTCTGGCCAATTATCCTTTGATGTGCTTACTCGTACGTAGCGTTGCAACTCGCATTCGACTCCACTTATTTCATAAGTTAAGAGACGGGAGGGTAAGCGAGAGACTAATATTCATCATTCGCTCTTCTCTCGCGAAAATCAACAGTTACGTATTCTGTTTGTCGACGTCTCGCTTCGCCGCTCGGCGCTATCGGGCGTCCTTTGATCCTTACGATGAATATCGTCCGTTTGCGTCGACAATTACGAATTGAGTAATGAGATGAAATACGTGGCGCCGACGACTCGTTCACAACTGACGCGAAATCAAGCACTTGAATTCATTTGCAATCGAGTTTGCGATTCGCGTACTCGATGAAAATTATCGTATCTTAACGTGAAAGTCAACATTTTGTAAAATATATACTTGCATGTGCGACGATTTTGTTGAAAAAGAAATGGCCTCTATTTTCGACAAAAAACGTCACTGCACATTTGCGTAGTAAATTTAGAAATATGTTACAGAATTAATAGAAAATCAGTTAGTAATTTTAATAAGACATTAGCTAAGTTTTTTCAATATCTCACCTTCTTGACACGCGGATAATCTCTGTCTCTCGCATAACTTTTGTCGCGAAGAGAGAATGGATATAATGCTTGACCATTTGCACATACTGGCTGTACATTACTCGCCTCAAAAGCACCTCTGTTATGGCTGGAAGCGCCCTTAGAGGCTATTTGCCAAATGATTTCCCGCTCGAGATATTCGTCTGTTTGCTGCATGTTGCATACTCACCATAACTGTAATGCAGCATTTAGGAAAGGTTGTGTATTCGTCCTTTTTCGAGGATACTTGGATGGTAGGATGATGATCTCTATCATCACTTTACGGGTCACGTATTGCAAAACAGTCGTATCCAGACCAACGACCGTATAGTACAAATATATACATACGTGCCAGAATACGAAGTTTTGGATTAAAATCGTAACGAGCTTGTTTTCTATAGTTATTTAGGTTCAATTCAGTTATATTTAGATTAATTCTTTCCCCTTTTATTCAACAATTATATGCTTCAATCCATTAATTTGGACAGAATATTATTAGTTTACTTGCGCATTTAATATATTATTAGATAACGATATATAATCATGCATGTGATATTAGATATTTTAATTATTCTGGTCTGTATTAATCTTAGTTATAATTATGAAACGATTATTATATATGTTACGAAATTTGGGAATTCGCAGATTATGTTTTCAAAATTATGTAATTGAAAACCACATTAATATCTTAACGGCTCGAGTAGAATATTAATATTCTTTAAAAACTCTTATAAAAGAGAGAGAAAGGAGCGATACAGATTTTTGCTGTGATTATAAAAACCTTTTATAGTTGCCTTTTCGACATATGCACTCATGTTTTTGCTCCCCATGTTCTCGTTCCTCTTAATATCGTGTTTGGCTTAGTCCGAGGGAATGACAGGCATTAATGAAATGAAGGCGGCTTTTTTATCTTTTTAGGTAGCCTTTATCCCCAACCCGACACCAGACGCAAAATTCGTGATATGGAATCCTCTTTATGTTTTTCGCATGTGTGTTCGCCATTCACGGTCGGCTGAAAAGCAGGGCTATCGCGGAGATAAGGATTTTCATTCCGCAGTACAACGCGCATTATACAGTAACGGTCATATCCCTATGTAAAATCTTGCGTTACTCATTAAAAAAAAATCTGATATATAACACCTGTGTGAAACCACGTTCTGATGAACGTCGTAGAATCGCGAAGCGTACAGGAGTTTTTATAACATGTGAAAAAATATCATGTTTTAAATTTTCCTTCGAGTAACACAATTAAAGAAGCTAATTGAAAATTATATTATTAAAACAATACGTAAAATTCAGAGTTATATAAAAAAGAGTAAAAATTTTTATTCCCCTTTGAGGTATTGTTTTATTTGTGTCTTATTGCTAAAGCAGAAACATAAAGTAGAATCATGCGGAAACTTATAATTATGTAAATACCAACGCCAACAAATTCGTAGTGGATCGTAACTTTGTACTTTCTTCTTCACTGGAAGATTTGATAGCCACAATAGCACCCAAGTTTCTTCGATGCGTAAGACTGCAAAAAAGTCGGATGTTCGATGAAATCGTAAAGAGGAAAAATTATCGCGACGCGAAAAGTTGGAGTCTATATAAAATGCCGGTGATAGGTAGAAATTGTTAAATATTACCGACAGGAAGCGCTACCAAGGTTTCCGTCGAGTGAAGGAGCTTCCCGTTACGTAGTCTTCGGAAGACTTTCGGGATAACGAGCCGCCTTTGCCTTACCCAAAACGACCCAATTCTCCTGTGGGAATCTGCCGAGGCGGAGGTAGACGCTCTGAGAGGAAAGCTCGATAGTAATATCGATCGATAGACAGAGAGAGGAAGAAAGAGAGAGAGAGAGAGAGAGAGAGAGAGAGGCTAACGTGAAGAGATGAACCGGTGAGTAAGCGAGTCCAACGAAGAGGGTTTACGATCGTTTGTCCTTCCGCCGTTCGGTGGAAAAAAATTGAGCTTATCGAGCAGGAAGGAATCCCTTCCGGGTCACTCTCTACGAAAGACAGACTGCGGCTAACAGGAAATAATAAAGGGAATTCGTGATTGCAAAAATGTCAGATTGCAAATATGATGCGTAGAAAATCAGTGGTGAATTATATATCAATGTATGAAAATGTCTCGATGTAATGTTATTTAATGATAATTTAAACGTCATGTTAGAATTTGGTCGTTATTTTCTCGCGTTTATTAATTTGATGTTGGAAAAAAGAAGGAGTAAAAATGAGAAAATTAGAAAAAATCGAGAAAGAAAAAAAATATTGAGTCTTTTTACAAGAATATTATTAGATATATATTATCATGATTGACGAATTGCTAAATTAATTTTGTCATTGTGTTTACATTAATCAAATTTAAACGTAGTTGAACATTAAAGATACTGCACTACTACTATATTTGTAAGAAATGCCGAACATCTTATCCTCGCGTTTACCTTCATAATCTTCCTGTCTCTCTCTCCCCCCCATGAAAAAAATATCAACTGGACGCATTACCGTAATCACCTCCCCGGAGGATCCATCAGAGTTCCGACGAGAGGGGAAGCCGAACTCGACAAGTTCGATACAAGATCGCCGTATGGCCGCTCGTTTCTTTTGTCCTATCCAATCGGGAGAAAAAATCGAGTTTTCCGAGCGGCGGAACGAATCCCTTGTACTTTTCGCGGAATTCCCCGAAAGGACACATTAAGGAACGAAAGGCAGAAGAAGGAAGAAAGGGAGCGCCCCCAGTTTTCTTCCTTGTGCCGAGGCACAACCCTCAAACCTGCGGTCTCAATCTTCCCCCTCGGTCTTTGTCTTTCTCGTTCGTTTGAGCCATTACTGTGTCTTTTTTCCACCCTTTTTTCTCATACACCCGACTCGTTCCCCTCGTCCTTTGGCTTTATCTCCTGCAACCCTTGGTCTTCCGCCGGTATCTTCTCGCGACTTCTTTCATCCCTTCGCGGAATTCTTTTTTCTCGTGAATTTCCCCCCTCTCTTCCGGTTTGTTCTCTTGGCGTACCGCTCGTTTACGTTTCCGCGTCTTTGATTATCTTGTTTACTTCTTTAAAGTTGTTTTCTTTTTTTTTTCATCCGTTTCTGTTTTTCTTTCAATCAAGCCTGAAAGCATGCGTGATTTTGGACGTCCGTAGTTAGATAATTCACGCTTTTCATATACATATTATTTAGGTTTCGATCGCAACTGCAGCGCAGAATATCCGGATAAAGACAAGACGGTGATCTAAAGAAGTTTTTACCGTAAGAAAATTTAACGGGTCTTTTAGCGTTTACTTTAGACGAGGTCAATCTCTCGATTACTTTGCTCCACACTTTATCGAACTAAGGAAAGATCATAATTTTAGTTGACATTATGTAAACACACGCAAACGACAAATCCGCTGCTCCTATTCTTTTTATTATCTTCTTTCTTCTATTGTATATTTCTCATTCTTCATTTAACGGTTCTCATTTTCTTTTTCTTTCTTCCTCATCGCGTTTTTTTTTATTCTCTTAATTATTCCCTTCCGTTATATCTTCTTTTCAAGAATGTTGGTTACGCTATTAGATGAAGGGAGAACGTTAAGCGAAACGGAGATACATCAGAGACGGAAAGTCGCGGTATTAGCCGGGTAATACATGGTAAACATACGTCGCTCGCATATTCGTTCAATTTTCGCGGAGTAAACTGCACGCTGCCACTGCAGTTGCTTTCAGTTGGAGTATGTATTTGCGGTATGTTCGGTTGTATATTCCGTATGTGTATATTTAATGGAAGTTCCCTATGGTTTGTTCCCTATGGCTTCCATACCGTATTGACGTTTCTGGCTATCGCAAATAACATTGTTTTATATGATCGTTTTATGCTCGTATACGGCGCGTAAATGAATAGACCAGTTGGATACAATGGGAATTATTCCTAGCGACAGGGATTTATTCGTTTTACTTGGAAAAATCGTTATAGCAGCGGTTAGAATATAGGAAACACGAAAAGCAAAGTTTGAGAGAAAGCGTTCCCGCGTTATTCGATCTCTAACAAAGTAAAGCTGGAAAATAACGTTTATAGAAATATAAAAAGATGAATTTGCATATCGTGCGTGTTGTGCTTGCACTTTTGCGATTCTTGAAGTTCTTGACAGTAAGGTTTATAATGAGAAATTTGGATGGAACGCGGTGCGATGTAAATGTTAATGTAAATGCAGATTATTTCCGGCCATGTCGATGGCCGGGGATGGATACCAACGATACATCGGGGAGTGCAGGGCATGATCTGACGAATTAATTAAGGACGGGATTATGATGCTCAACGGCATTGTTTCGGCTCACTTTACGACCGGAGCATTTTCAGTGTTCAGCAAAACATCGCGCGCGTATAAATGTATGAATTTGAATTGTGTAAATACAAAGTTTATGTTAAAAATTATAACAAGCGAATATTATGTATAACGTATTTTCTATACATAATTATCAATAACCGAAATTTGTTGTATCATATATATTCTTATTAAGCATCTTATATTACTCATTATATATGAAAAATCAATGTTTTATTAATGTTATATATATAAGTACCCGTTTTATGTTGGCTGCCATAAAGTAGATAGCGTATAATTTTTTTCGACTTCTATCGTTAAAATATTTTGAAAAGAACATGGTTTTTTATTATTTTGAAGTTATGTACGGTTAATGAAATTAGCTTTTTGTTACGTATTTTCATTATATATTCTATAAATATACGGACAGAAGTTCGAGAGATTTACTATTGATGCGCAGGTTAATTGAAAAACGTCCGCGTCGCGATTTGTTAGTCGATGCAAACCAGCACTTAACATGATAAAGTGCCAAAATAGTCGTTCTAATTGTAACGATAGAATTCTCAATTTTTAATCTCAGGTGGAAGAATTATTCGGTTGCTCTTTGATGACCCTTTTTCACGATGTTCGATAAAGAGTTATTCTTGTACTTTTTTTTTAATTCTGAAAGTCCGTTTTTTCGAAAATGTCGTTACATTCGACCGGAGAAATTGGATCGATGCAAGCGATCATAACGGAATAAATAAAACAACATGTATCAACAATTGTGTGTATACACAGCATATTTATCGAAGCGCATAACGTACGTTAATAAATTTCATATCGACAGGAAATCAAATTTCGCTTCTACTTCGTCGAATTAACCAAATGAATTCTTACCCATGCGTATTTACGCGCACTAATGACATATCTGCATATATTTATACACCGGGTATATAATTTGTATATGACGTCAAATTAAATTTTGCTCTTACTTCGCCGCATTACTCGAATGAATTCTCATGCGCATTTATGCGTATCAATAACGTATTTGTACACATATTTATGTATCGGTCATAACTCATGTTTTATGCGAAATGAAAATTTTGCTTTTACTTTGTCGATTTAATGAAATTAATTCTTCATGTGCATAAATAACACACTTCGCGGTCGTTGTCAAATAATACCCGATGAAAGTCAAATTTTACAAGAGGTAAAATATCAGTTTTATTTGAGAATTTAAGTTTTTATTTCTGCCCTTCGCACTGAGTAAATTGAATTTATTGATATAATGTTAATGATCTTCGAATGGCACGCGATTTAACCAGGACAAAAATTTAATTTTATTCAACGCTGCCTGAATTTATCTAATTATTTGAATTTTCGAAATAACTGGTTTCGCTTTATCTTTGTTCGTTTATTATATTATATGAAAACAAAATCTCTGCAATCTCATTAAAAAGCGCCTCGTCGCGATTAAACAAAGTGAAATACGTTTGCAAAAGACGTATAAACCTTCGGGAAAGATAGCGGGGTTTTTTTTTCGTCGACGTTAATTAGTCACGGTACCTAAATTCAATCGCGCTATAATCATCCCCGCACAGCGCAAGCGGGGAAACCTGCACCGAGCAGATTGACCGTTCGTTGGCGTTTTCCGTCGTCCGTTACAAATGGTGATTGGCAGAGAGTGATGTCGACGTTCAATCGACAGCCGGATATATACCGCTGAGAATTGGCGACCGCTTATTGAACATACAATCTGCTGGTCCCGACCGCAGGTAATTCGCCAATACAGCCCCCTCTTCGTTCTCGCGTATTTCGCATTCGTACAACGCGCCTCGTCGCAGTTTGTTGTTTTTCACACGCACCACTGCACCACCCCACCACCCGAGCCGCGCGGGCTTTGAGCCGGGAATTAACACTCTTTCGGCTTCGCTCCATTGCGATATCGGTGTCGGTCTATGTTGCGATGCGTCGCGTACCAGCATTCTATCAGTCGCATCGCTAAAAGCGAAGAGCGTGATAGCAAATTTTAAAATAGAAATGGAAAAAATACCAGTCATATAAAATAGCTTTTCATTAAAGAAAATGTATCGAATTTTTTTTTCAAGTAGTATTGTACTTGAAGCTACGATTATAGGTTGCAATATCAGAAAAATGAATAATGTCCAAAAATGTAAAGATACCTTTTCGAAAAGATTATTGCAGATAATGACGTTTGCATAATTAACATAATATTGATACATAATATTGATACAATATGCCAATGCGAAATTCTACAATATTATTTAAACCATCAGCTGAAGTATGGGGAAAATATATTTAAATTGTATGATATTGGATTTCATGTTTGCGTATAGTATACTACACTGATACCACGCCATAGGAAAATGCTATGTGAACACGTAGCCGATATCGCAATGTGAATTTGAGACTGAAATGTACGGGTTCAACCGGTTTAATTTGACGGACAATTTTATACGCTTATACGATCGAATCGGCACGGCCGCAAAAAAAAGCAAGAGATGTACGCCGCGCATAATAGCACGCTTTGATTGCTTATTCTTGTTCATCCAGCGATGAATACCATTTTCCATTTATTAACGCTGCGTTTGTTCAGCAAAATTCGTGCAGGAATTTTATTTGACCTAAATTGAAATATACCAATGAAGCATGCAATATTGCGCTGGGCGAGCGCGTTTTATTGTAAACTTTATGTCCACGTGTAATTTCGTAATTATTTATACCCCACGTGTTTCCGCGTGTTTGCAACGTAATTCGACTGATAACAATAACAATGGCAGCGTAACGATTATTGTTGCACCGCGCGTTCTCAGGAGTGTTTCACGCATGCTGCGACATATCGCATAGATCGTGGTGCTATACCGCCCGTTCTTCAGGCTAATGACTTTGCAAATACCAGGTGTGTCGAGGAGCGACGTGCTAGGCACGCACCTGTTTAAACAAGCCGATACTCAAATCCAAACTTCGCCGTGTGTATGTAACAGTTATCCATCAAGCATCCTGTCGTCTTATCATCACTCCGTAACTTAGACCAAGACCTGTCGTTATAACCGCCTATCAATACACTTCATACTGCTCGGCATCTCGAAGCCGGTTCCAGTGTTGTTTGTCGATAAATTAATATTTCCCATAATTTCGTACATGTAATAATTAGTTTTGAAAATTTGCTCCGAAATTGTATATAGCTTCGGCTGACTATGCATTTATAGATATAAGTGAAATTAATTAATTGCGTCGTCAAAGAAAGAAAAATCTTGGTAACGCATTTTTCTCGCATTCTTATCCAGATATTAGGATGCCAGTGAAAACAATAGGAAAATAATAATTTTTATAATTATGCAAACTGGGGTAGCTGCATGCTAGAATGCATTACGTGATACCTTAACGCAAGTGTATCCTCCTTCGCCTCGAGCATACTGAATCATTCAGGTCATCGGACTTCCTGAGTATCCATTAACCATGTGTATTCGCCTCCTCTGTAATCTAGGTCTGGCATATCACGTCGCAGATGCATTTACAAGTTGCCGCAATGTATTACGTAATATACGAAAACAAATTAAGTCACCAGGTGCAGAGCGTCATGAAGCTTCGTCATGAATACTCTGAAAACGCAATTCATTGCATCTTTATCTTCCTTTTCATTCTTTCTCCCCCCTTCGACCCTTTTCGTTTCTTTTGTCTCAAAATGTTATAAATCCACATCTCATTTACCGCTTCAAAGCACTTTCGATGGTTTCTGCTTAATTGCGAGAGAGACGAGGTAATTTAAACTCGATCGATCGACCGACCGATTTTCGACGTCGAGCCGCGAACATCGATGTTTTATAAATGCGTCGCCATAATTACGCCGCGGACATTCAGGACGCGAGATTATTGCATTTGGAACGGAACGAAATGCGAATGTTTTCGTTCGGCCGGAAATTTGACACACTGCCTCAGATTCGGCGGATCGAACCGCGGCGGCCGAGGGATGGAACGGCGAGAGATACACTCGTCAAGTGTACACACGTTGTTGCACTGCAATACACAACCGGGGTAATCAGCCTTTTGTTCCCGGCGCTAACGAGGTGTGGAAGAGGATCGCGAATACGACTACGTATATGCGTGCGTACAAAGGTACAGCCGCCGCGTGTGCGTATGTGCGTGCTCGCATACCTACTCTTGGTCGAAATGCATATATACATATCGCGAATAGAGTTCTCCTCTGCTCGCGCATGCCTTAGAGGAGCATATCGTGTGTAGACTGGAACGCGAACGATTACACGCACAGTTCAGCAAAGGCCGAATTTGCTTCTGATGGGCGTAGACTAAAAAACTGCAGATATTTGTCGTGCAGTTTGTTTTGACGTAACGTAGGAAAATTTGAATGTTAAAATATTGGAATTAAAACGATATAACTTTTTCACATATTAACAAATTTATTAAAGAAATTTACATGATACACGCATGCCATCGTCATAATAATGACGATGATTATTATGCATATCAACATGACGATATGGTTGCAGTATGATTTAATTTGCAAAATTATTTCCGCATAATACAATATGATAAACAATTGTTATATACGATACTAAATTATCAATCGCCATGCCTACGAATTAATTGCGAAATTAAGAGCTATTATGCAAAAAGGGACGCAAGTCCCGTCCGCGCAGAATGCATTTCATTTGCGAATCCAACAATTAGTTTGCATAGTAGAATTTAATTGCGCGTTGCGATAATGTGCTTGTTATTCAAGTGAATGAAATATACGATATATTATACTCGCGCATTAGTCAACCGTTCGCTAATTAAGCGTCATTTTGAAGTAATCCTCCCTCTCCTGTCGCGCGTATGGACCACTTGATTTATAATATTAACTTAGAGGGAGAACATACACAAATATTTGCTTTGAAGTAAAATGGAAATTTGCTAGTGCGTGGGATATTAAATTTATGTCGTGTATTTTTACATAGCTTGATATTGAATTTTACATTTTCACGTTTGCATGTATCCCCTCTCTTTCCGCATAACAGCTCTTAAATATTCTTTACGCATTTCGGTGAGTGTATCCATTTGCATCCATTGTTATACAGTGCGTTCCGCTTAAAATCAAACGTGTCTAACGCGAGTAAAATAAATCGAAGTGATACAGCCGACCTTTATCAGCCGAATGTATTTCATCGAATGCATCTGTTCGACACGCGGTAGTCGTGCTCCATTTCGTGCGAGTGAGCCGAAATCGATTGGTCGGCCTATCCTTGTGTTGTATTTGGCGGCTGGATTTTCCAGCTGCTAGAATCGGACATAGTTTTAAAACTGTCAGATTTTCTCCGGCAGCGGTCGGTGGAGGACAAAAACACCGAAACCAGCCCTGAGGAATGCCGTGTCATTTAATTTTGCATGAAACGCCATATCGGCCCATATATATAGTAGCTGGTATGTCATCCCGATTGCGCCGAGCGCGAGCCAACCCCTCGGCAAGAATTTCAATGAAAGGTTTTGGAATATTTTTCTAAACATGGCTTCCGAAGCTAAAAGAGATCACGGTCGAGCGAGTTATTCTTTTTGTTTCAAAGTGTACTTTCGATCATGTCGCGAGAATGTGAAGATCTCCAGCGAAAGCGAATTCCAACGATACAGAAGAACTTATATATTTCGCGTTCTTACGTTTCTCTTTGTTTATTTCTCTTCGATAATTTGGACATATCTTTGATTTATAGATAAAAATTATCTCTTGTTGCCGTTTCTGTCGATATTGCGTTCCGTTCGATTGCTTAATAATTGAATAACCTAACTTTATAACACGATTACGAGATACTATGTTTGTTGCAAGCCTAAAATAATCAAGAGAAAGCTTTTATTAAAAGGACCGTCGATTTACGTTAATATTTACAGAAGAGAAAACTCAAGTATAGAGGTATAGAGAGTTAATAAAAATAAGAACGTTACAAGGGTATTCTTTGTCAAGTACGGCTTGTGCAGGTATACGATTGCAGTCGAGAAGAGGATACAAAGGACTTCGGGCAAAAAGTAAAAACGTAGACATGGCGGGAGAGAATCTCTCGACAAATACGAATGTATCTTTCCAGTATCCCGAAACGCGCTCAAGTGCGGTATCTCGGTATGGGGGATTCCCCTCTCTCGAGCCCGTCAAATAGGTTCTAAAAAATCTCTTAATCGGCTTCACCCTTGTAACTCGCGATCTCCTCTTGTCGTCGAGATAGGGGACGGTGAATGCGGTAATCCGTTTCGTGTCCCGTTTCTATCCGAATACCATATCGGATTTCGAATGATTGTTCTTATCAATTGACGTCACATTGGACGCGGGGGCAACGGGGGCGGCTTTGAAATTTTCAACTCGCGGAAAATTGGAATTATTTGGATTTTTCCCGAGTTTCTCATTGACGGACAAAAAAATCGATAAAATAGTGGAAACGAGAATATGCGCGAATATACATATTAGCCCGCAAATGATTTAAATTTTTTTCCGTTGTAATGATTGTTTATTAATAACTGTTTATTAAACAAAAAAGAAGGAAATGTTGAAAACAGGTTCCTATTTTCAACGCGCAAAAATGACGCAAATGTAATTTTTTATACTGGCCGAGCAATTTTCGTTCGCATTTTATTTCTTCATAATTATTATCGAAAACAAGTAATTATGTTTTATTATTTAAAAATAATCTGTTATAAGGCAGTCTCTACGATTATTCCACGTGAATACGTTTTAGTTTGCAGTGCGAACGTCCGGTTTTATCCGCGCGAACCGATGATGCGGTATGCCGCGTGCGGTAATGCGCTCACAAGCCAATCGGATGGCTTGCGGTGGTCTGGTATACCACATCGTAACGCGTGAATGGAATTAAGCCTTACCGATTCCATCCCAGGACTATAGTAGGAGTGCAGGATGCACGCCATATTTACGTCCCTACGTGATTACACTTATCCAATTTGTATAAATTCGTGATACGAGCAACGCCAATCGGACGAATTCTGATCCGTTCGATCGATCTGTTTATTCGGGACACCACAACACCAAGATACGTCCTCAGACATCCGAAAGTCATTGTCATTTATTACTGCATGCAAAAGAGTCTTATATGAAAGTTTTATACGAAAGAATGAATTACAAATAATTATAAATACGGTAAAAATAATTGTAATAAAATAGTAACAAAATTGCAACATCAGAATTTCTTGTCTAAAATTTTGGAGAACAAATACGACATGACGGGAGCAATTACAGGAAAAATCTCTCACGCGCCGTCTTATCGACGGCTTTAGGACGCGCGAAATTTATGAAAGATCGCTCTATATAACATGCGGACTGGCGGGACCAATCCGATGGTATATTGGACCGACGGTTTGTGTCTACGAGCAAAATGAAATAGCTAGTAGACTGCGAGCGGAGAAAGAAAAGAAGAGAGGGATGACAAAGAGGGAAAGAGAGAAAGCGGGGACAGTATTTTATATTTCTTTCGGACCCGCTTTCCTGTAACCGGCAATCTCGGTTACACCACGCCGCACCACACACCGCGCGCTGCCGCTTTCCACGTCGTAGTCGCCGGAGACCGAAACTTTATTCTGTTTGCAGGGAGTTCGGCCGGCGCACTCGCTCGCTCGCTCGCTTGCGTTTCTTTCGTCTCCTCCTTACGGAAGTTTTCCATGAAGATTGCGGTGTACCGGGCCGAAACTTAAAATGGATGCCCGTGAGTGCGCCGCGATACGGCATCGGAGATTTTCTTCTGTTCCTTTTTTCCTCTCCTCTCTCTTTGTTTTTTTTTTCATTCGGCAGTTTTTATACCTGCCTGCCTTACCGAAATTTGTTCTCGCAAATTACTTTGCCGCGGTGGCGCTCTCCGGGCGCCGTAAATTCGACGTACGTCGACCAGACCGTTTATTTCCCTTTTCTCGCACTTCATTCTCGGATATAGATCTGTCGCTTCTTAATAGACGATACAATCTTAGAATATAATTTTCTAATATATGCAATCTTTTACTGCCCACTTTAACGCCCTTAATGGACTGATAAAAATCATTGAACGAGAATCAGACGCAGCGAAGTGAGTATTCATGGGGCGTGAGTTTGCTAGCGTTGTATGAATAAGCCGACTATCTGCCTCGCTTGCATAGAACAGTTCTTGCCACACACTTACTTGCAAATAAGAGGGTACGAGTTCTCAAACTACTTTCATAAGTATTATTTCTCTTCGGCTGCCGAACGGCTTCAAAACTTCTATCCGCTCCGAAAGAAACAAACGAGGAGTTTCGGCGGCTGCTCGCGCGCGGGGAATAATGCAGTCGGAATGTATTTTCCATGAACAGAGATCTAAAGGACGGGCGCGCGAGGAATTTCTCTCTAAGCTTCTCGTTTAATCCGCCCGTACCTTTTCCGTCGAGAATCACACGATACCTCGCCTCCATCCAGCGCTTCTCTATGGAAATCATATAGCTGGTGACTGAGAGAAAATCGCGAGATCGAATGTGGGCATGCGCGTCTCCATATCTCGAACGATGGTCGAGACTCTCTTCAAGCCGAGACTTTATCGGTTACTTATACAGTAACACTACTCAAAGTATTAATATGAAATCAAGATTGAAATCAAAATTGTAAATCGACAGAATTAGTGGAAATCGAGCATTACCATTTTTAGTAATTAATAAAACTAAGAAAAACTCGACTTCTTTTACATTTTAAAATCCCATTTGTAATCTGTCGGTAATTTACATCGACCAATTTTCCGATCGACAGTTTGTCCGACGATTTTTTGCAACTCAACGAGATGATGCGACACCATTTTGATGAAAATATTATCATGTTATTACTCATTTAGGCGGCGAGAAAATTTTCGCGAAACAAAGAGATCAGTATTTAGCTTCCCCGCAAATGTTACCATTTTCCATGACACGAGAATTGGGCTGGTAAAAAAAGCCCTCTTTCTCTCTGTTAAAAAATTATTACCTCGCGTGCGGGGGATTTTTATATACATATACTCCTTTTTTTTCCGAACGCTTTGTTAATAATACTGTGCCGCGTGGAAAATCCGCCGATGGGACGCGCACGCGACGCGGTGTCAACAACAGATTTCATGAAATCGGCGTGACATTCGGGTATTACGTTGCACGCGCGGTAGAATGTTACGTTCGCGGCCGTTATTTAGAAGTCGATGCGCCACGCCGGCCGAACGAGCGAGCGAGCGAGTGAGCGAAATCTGCGAGTTTCAAACAAGCGGAACGGTCGAAACAGCTGGAAATTCGCAAGCCCGCGGGGCGTTTTAATTCTGCTATCTGGACCAACTTTTGCGCGGATACACACTCATGGTGCTTTATTCCCGGCTCTTTCTACCGTTCATGTTCGAGAAAGAGAAAGGAAAGAGAGAGCGAGAGAGAGAGAGAGAGAGAGAGTGTGTGTGTGTGTGAGTGAGAGAGTAGAGACGATGCTTTCTCGAGGGTGCATCCATAGCGGTCGATATAGTTTTGCGGCGGTTGCTTTTGCGATTCCACCTGACGCCACATCCTGTAGGCAGCAGCCAGTTATCCGGTAAATACCTGTCAGTCATAAGAGCGGGCAGGATGGAATTGAAAACCGTCGTCTTTCGCGACATCGCAATGTTCGTTGGTTCGCGCTAAGGAACGCGGCGAATCGTGCGAACTATGCGGACGTGGTGTCGCGAACATATTGAACATACTGGAAAAATATGCTATCTCAGGTTGAATGGTAGAAAGTGTCATGATTTTTCAGAATGTAATAAATTACAATAATTTTTCTCATAACACGTAACTGACGGCTGACTATTTAACTTCTTTTTGCTACTAAACTTTGAAACTAAAAATTGTTTCAAATAACGACCGAATTGTTGAACTTAATCACTCTGTCAGCTATAAATTAAGGCGATTATTTATCGTACTTTATGGAGATTTAACTTCCCGGTTTAGAATTCCTACCTTAATTAATATATGGAAAATAAATTCACGACGAGAGCGATATTTTCATTTAGCAACGAGGTACGGAATTGTCCAACAATGTGCTTTCATCGAGCATTCGTTGCTGCATTTACGATTGTATAACGCTTTACACGTACCGCGTATCGCGTGGAAGCGAGATCGGAGGGAAAAATACATTTTCACACACGAGGAGGTCGCCGAACGGATAGATAGATATATACGTGCAATGTGATGTTGGATCGTCCGGTCGCGGGTCGGTTGGTCGGTCGGCCATAAAAGCACGAACGGAGCAATTGAAAACCTGGGGCGGTACGGCGTGTAGTTTATAGATATCCCGCTCTGTATATTATAGGAGGCCGCGATGTGCGTTTCCTATGCGTGCGTGGCCGTACATTAGTCGGAGCGAGGAGACGCGGCACACAGCAGGTATTCTCCGCGGAAATTCCTATTCGTATGCGCATCGATATGCGAATTCGCTATGGTAATGCGATCGGGGAGATCGGGGCCGGCGCGACGCAGCGCGGCGCGGCAGCACCCTCGAGGGCGCTTACAATTTTTTTCCCTGCTGCCTGCGACTACCGGCTGCGGTCGTTATGCGGCTGGGCCGAGGCATAAAGGTCGAAACTTTTCGAGGGCAAAACTTCGGCGCGCTCGATGCCTATCAGCCGAGGTGTCGTTCTTGTTTCATTCGGCGTGCGCGCCCGGCCATTCGTCTTCCATAGCGCCGATAAATTCATCCCCGTCCGGCGCACGTTCGTTCGGCGAGAAGAGGCGCATCCTGACTTCCCCTTCTCTCTCTCTCTCTCTCTCTCTCTCTCTCTTTCAATCGGGGTTGAAAAGTTCTCGACCACTCCGTGCACCCAGGGTTGGCATGAAGGGTCGTCAATATCTATAGCGCCACCGATCTTTAAAAAGCCATGCACGTTGCACACAGAATACCACAACTCAATAATTCTAATGACAGGCACTCTGACTCGATAAATCAGTATATACGTGGAAACGTCCGCCGAATCGCCATTTACAAGCGAGAAACATTTTTGATGCTTTAATTCTTTTTACATCTGTTTCTCGGCTATACGTACATTTTTGTTGGGTCCCGCAATAACTCACGTCGCTCCTGTGGCGGGCAACCACACACCTTCTCTCCCTCTTTCATTTCACAGGGTTGTTCTACAACCTTCTGACCTTTTCGCTCGATTCCCAGCGTTGATATGTTTGCCCCTCGATGTATGACGTCGATTTTCCGGGGGAATTTCGAGAGATCGATGCTCGTTGAAAGCATCGATACAAGTGTGTATATGTGTGTTATGTGAAAGAGAGTGTGCAAGAGAGAGAAAGAGAGAGAGAGAGAGAAGTAATAGGTTGAAACGAAAAGTTTAACGGGGAGTTTAGAGAGAATCTGCTACATGACAAGAATTTACGTTCTCGGTTGTTAAGAAACTCGTCTTTTTCATTTCGCAATTTTGAAAGTAGGTGACGTACGAGGTGGCTGATTTTTTTTTTCTCGTGCCCGACGTAGGAAAGACGAACGGATTATTTCTCAAGGGTGAAGCTCACGTATCCATCACGAACGAAAATCAAACATCAAGGCGAGTTTGAGATAATTACATTCTTCGGTAGTCATTTGAATTATTAAAATCACTAAAAAATTCATTTTTAGCTTGCGGGAAAATTAGTGGAAGTCGATTTCTTCTTCGTCACGATGCAATCGGATTTCTCGCAATCGGATTAATGATAAATTGCTGGAAAATATCATTTAAAAATTCTCATTTCTCATGAATCTCATACAAGATAAATGGTCGTAGTGATTATGAGTGTATATACTAATACACTCGCGGAATAATTTCTTGTTCTTCGTTAAATCTTCGTCGAGAGAAAATTTTTTTATGTCCCGTAGAATTTCTCTTGTACGATTATTCTCGCGGAAGCAGGAGATTTAAAAATATAATTTTCCATAGGGAGAAGACGGTCTGGAAAATAACCTTGTGAAGTCGTTTCCATTGATTCCAACTGTCTCGAGAATTTCATATCTCTGCTCCGCTGAACCGATTTAAAGCGATTCAACCTGGCATCCGTGATCCTCGAATGCTTATGTCACGATGGTCGATATAAACCTGCCAATCCTTATCACGTTTTTCCGGTAATATATAAATTGAGATATTACAAACCACATTTTATGAGTTCCATATTTCTGCTTCAATATTCAAGGAAATATGATAAAAGAAATATCTCTTGACATAAGTGTTGTATGTGAAAAGAAGTACTTTGCAATGTTTGAGCGGTGATCCAACTTCGTGCTTTTCGTTGGAAACTGGCAAGCACTTTGTACATGCGTTGAACGAATGTCGCGCTTCGGAAAAATGAGCTTCCGTAACGATCGCCTTAAGGAATTAGCGCGGTTTAGCGCGCCCGAGTGTGCGAGTCTCTCAGACAATTATCGATAGAATTAGCAGGATTTCTCTCCGGCTGCGAGGCTCGCCGGAAAGCAACGTTTCTAAACTTGTAGAGTCCGGCATCGTGTACAAAACGAGAAGTAGATCGAGAGTAGAGTCGATTACACGGTGGATAAAAAGTGCCAGGCATCACGAGAGGTTGCCCCGACTCCGTTCTAGCCGCTCCTTCGTCGTTAGTGCGGCTACCAAGGAATTAATAGGGCTTTTCCTTTTGCCGCTCTTCTCTCTTTTCCTCTTACTTCTTCGCTTTTCCGTTCTTCCAGTTTTCTTCGCCGGCAAGAAATCCGCGAATACGCCGCCCGCTCGTGAGGAGAGATGCTGCGCTCATCTTCCGCGGCTGTACTCGCGCGGTCCGTCCAAACAAGTTAGTTTCATTTAGGCGAAATTGTTTGTCGATCCCGGTTGGTTTGTTTAAGCGCAAAGTTCTAAGCGGTTAATTCCATTTACGTCGATGAAGCGCCCCGCGGGAGCGTCTTGTTTTTCCGTTCGTCATCGCTTCTGGCTGAAATTCTAGATAACGCCGAGTTACAGCGCAGCGAACGCTGATCGTAAGGAAACTTTTACATGAAAAATTGAGTAATACAAATAAAAGTTAGAAATTTAGTGGAATTTTAAACAATGTAAACATTAATAAAATACACGATGCGTTGTGTTATTTTAGCTTTCGTTTTACGTTTAACAAATTATATAAATGTAACATAATATGTATTATCTGTTTCTACGAACATTTTATAGTGATGATAGAAAACTATTATTTATCATAAACTTAACTTTTGTTCTATTTTAAGATTCTTTTTTCTATCATCATACAGCAATGTCTGTTATTTTACGATATAACAGTTCCAGGGAACAATATCGTATATTTAATACAAATAGGTGATTCTGTGGTAATATATGCGTAAGTTCTTCTCGCGCGCGCGCGCGCGTTTCTTCTAATTTTTCTTAAAATCCTGTAATTTTTATGCCACCGAGCTTAGAACTACTTTTTCCATTCGAATAGGCAATTTTACGCCGATCGATCATCTCCGGGCGGTAAATTGAATAGTCGCAATCAGCAGAAATCACGCGAAACGACCCTCAAGCTTCACGAACGTGAAATTCGGGGTAGCTCTCGTATGCAAAGCGGATCGTCCGTGACACGGGGCCCGATGTTAATGGCACAAAGGTTTTACTTGCAGAAGAGCACTCCGCGAACACGTTCGATCCGAGCGTTGAATTTGTCGAGCTAAAGTTTCATTGCATGCATAAAAAGTTCAAACAAAACGATGCATGGTGTTATGATGCATTAATTACCGCGTAGGTTTAACGATAATTGAATGGCCTGTTGCTAAAAGCGCAATTAAGGTAATGTTTCCTTTTCTCAAATGTCGTTAATTTCTGATCTCTCAAACGACAAAAAATACTAATTTCTCTATTATTAAAAAATATATAAATTAGAATTTTCTCGAGCTTCTCAATTTTATTATCGCTTTAAAAAGATATATAGAGCTGTGTTATATAATTTTTGAATTTTGCCGTAATAAAAGTATCGCGTTTCTGCCCTGCCCGCTTCTGTTAATTACCTCATGGATACGCTTTTATTAATTACCTCGTCGATGCACTCTTGCGATACGTGCGTATACGGTGGTACACGGACACAAATCAATATGAGCTATTTGTAAATCGCCTCTCGCTTGTGTTAACTGTTTATCGATACTGCAAACGATCCCCACGCTTGACTAACCGTTGCTTGGCGCCCCTCGCAATAACGCTTTAACGCTGATAGCCTCCTATCGAAGAGCCTTCGAATCTTCGCGTACATGTTCGATTAATGTTACAATCGATACACTTCGTATGCACATCAAATATCAAAGAATACTTTTTTTCACGAGCTCGCTCGCTCGCCGTTATGCTGTAAGTCGAACAATTGCGTTCAAACTTTAAAGAATGAAATCACTTAAGTTATTCAAGTTTAAAATTACATTCAGAGGAATTTGTTACTTTCTTTTTAGTGAAAATTACGATATTTTCAATTATTTATAATCCAGAGATTGTTGCGCTTGAACGATTTCCTAAAGAAATATCAAACTCCAATTCCTCAAAGGGTTCTTAGATAAAAGGAAGCGCGGGAAATCTGGGACACGCTATGCACGCTCGTAATTACATTGCAAATGGCTCCTGATAAGGATACGAGGAAGATGACTATCGCAGGATGACTTTAGCTGACTTCTGTCAAAAGAGGGATTGAGATAATTATAAAGTAAGAAACACACACACACACACACAAACACATACGTTAACGTACTGTAGAAATTATACCATAATACGTTTCATGCGCGAAAATTTAAATGCACGTGTAAAGTGGTGAATCCCCTTTCAAACTGAAATACAGGAGAATTTAAAGTTTAAATAACCTTTAGTAAAAGATAATGGCTACGCTTAAGTTCTGTCAGATATAATAGTAGGATGTTTTCAGATCGGGGACAAATACTATAAAACTTTCGGGATGAAACCGAAAGTATAATACATTCTGAAATCTTGATCTTTGAAAATGTAAAAGCGGACCAGGTCGACCGACTAAAAATTGGAATAACATCGCGTACGAGAAATGCACGAGTGGTAACGGCAGCGGGTCGCTGAGAAGAGTGATCTCGATGTGCATACAGCGAAACGCGATCCCGGGGATGGTGATGCACACGCGCGCGTGTTTGATCGTGACACGCGGGAGGGTTCGTTTCCCGGGGGAGCTATCGAAGAACGCCGTCGACGTCGTCGTCTTCTTCCCGATCTTCAGCTTCTCTTCGCGTCTCGCCACCCCGTCGTTTCGCGCCGCGATTCTCACTTTCTCGAGAGGCTGACGCCAAGTGTCGATCCTTGTCGTCGGCGATCTCCGACGGTGCTCCTCTCTCTTCTCTCCCGCGCCGCTCCGCCCGAGTTCGGATAACGAAAGCGACGAAGGTCGACGACACGAAGGTAGAAACGCGATTCTCCTTCTCAATGCTGCGTCGCGGCGGCCCTTTTCTCGACGATTCAGCTAGTCGCCTCTCGCGCTCTTCCCACACAATACGACAAAGCGCTCTCCCGCTGTCGGGCATCTCGTATTGCCGAATCGTCGTCGGAATTGCACAGGAATATTGCTTCTCTAGAATTCATAAGGTTGCCGAGATACAATCTCGGCGAGGCGCTTTGCAAGGGCGCAATGTGGTAGGGCGAACGGCCAATCGAGCGCAAATTATTATAATCATTTGTAGCAAGGTTTATATAATTACAAATAAATGAAGAAAAGATAGCGAGTACAAATCATATCGATCTATTTGACCCATTATGACAGTATGAATGAGTTTCTCTTAATTTAAGCATGAATTAGTGAAAATATGATGAAAAATGTGAGGATCGAAAGCATGTCCTTGTGAAGCGTCCGATATACAACTACGCGAGAAATTTAGAAGAATGTGATGTTGAAGTTGGATGGAACAGTTAATATAACTGGAAAGACTCTAAGAAAACTTATAGAAGCTTTTGTGTATATGCGAAAAATATTTTAAGGAGATTAAGAAGTGAAGTAAATGAAGATCTATGTGTTTGGTAATAAATAAATAGGTGAGAATGTATTCGTCTGCATGGTATGTTAAGGATGCAAATAGAAAGATCACTTCGGTTTTTAATGTGGCTGATTTCTGCATGAATTCTTTGGAGGGTAGCGTCTCCACGTACCCAAGGTGATGGCCGACCAGTACCGGGTATTGTAAGACTCAAGCTGATAGTAGCTCTGGTTACGAAGGGCCGAGACCGGTGATGGTTTAAATCGTTACCAGGTCGCCTCGAGAGTTTTCCGCTTAATCATTGGGTTAGAACTATTGCGAGGGCAGCAATTTATAGCCAAATTCTGGCTAAGGTTTTAAAGTTATTCTTTTTACGCTCGTACTTCTTTCATCAACGTTTGTTCAGTCTTCATGTAATATAGTACCCGAATAGACGATTTCCCGCGAGTCCCCTTTTTCATGAGACTGATAATCGTGCTGCTCGCGACATCCGGCTCAGTCCTCCGTTGTTCCTCGCGCGTTTCCGGCCGCGACGGATTTACGGCGTGGCCGTACGCTCGTTTCGTGTCGTTAGCCGAAGGGTCGCGCGGATAAATGGCGTGCCGCCCTGATGAAAAAGTTTCGTCGTCCCTCCTCGCACTGCGAGCACGCAGGAGAGAAAAGGGAGGGCTGAGCAATAAATGAGTTTACTCTGTTCACCTCGTTGTGTCCCGGGCTGGTAATAGCGCGCTTATCATGATAATCGGACGACTGCCAGATGGCGGGACCCACATCCTTAATTTTTCGGCGTGGGTGAAAAGATGATCATGTCGACAAACGTTCATTTGTTACAAGAAATAATCAGTATATTTCGTTTTTACGATTGTGCGTTCATTCGTAAAAACAAAATATATACTGATCATTTCTTGTAACGGTACAAAAGATATCAGCTCGTAATTTCATTAGTCATTTATTGCTAAAGGCGCTTCTCATACGTGGCACTTCCTCACAGCATAATTCAAGTCGCGGATTTCTTTGTCAGCGGATATTCGCGTACGTATAGCCCGTTCTCTCTCGACCGGCCGCTGAATTATTGGCGAAAATTCGGCAGCGAATTTTAAAATCGTCCTATTATGGCCGCTTAATGTATGCATGGAACGCTCGAAGGTACACGGGGGCAGATTATACGGTATAATAATTGGAATAACATAACGCGTGTGCGCCTCGGATCGAAACAATTTTGCCGCAGTAATTAATAATGCGTTAAATAACGCGTTCTTTGTCGGGATCACAGCGCGCGCGTGCCGTAATTCCCCACTGTAAATACAATGAATGTCATATTGCTCCCCGCGACCAGAACCGTGCGCCGTTTCGAAATTAGCTATGTATGACCTATTTACTTGCAAGAGTAAAGTCTGCTATGTTTCACGGCTAAAATGAGCCGCCGACGACTGTCGACCGAGTTAAACCAGGGACAACGAAATATACAGATACTAAGAGTATTTTAAGTAACGTGGCTCTCGCAGAATTATGAACTCCGAAGAAGTTTAATCGGAAAGACCGCAGGTTTTTGCGATAAATTGTAAAAATATAAATCTATGATATATAGAGCACGGAATATTATTTTACATTATAAATTGGAGTAGATTTTATAAGAATCGCGGCATATTGAAAAATTTAACTACAAAGATATTTACAGCTGAAATTCATTGAGAAAATAGCGTTCATATTGATTAAAAAAACTTCATCGATAATAAATAGCGTAACGAATTTGGGACATGTATGAGCTAATAATACCTTGAAAATGTTCGAAAGTTATATTTTTCCACGCACGGTTTTTAGTCAGCGTTTTATTAAAGCAAAACTCTTTTAATTTTGATGTGCCGTTCGTTCGATATGAAGCTATTACGAGCGAGACTATTAGGCGCAAGATACTAGATTTATTTAAGCTTCACCCGCTCGCGCGATTCGAACTCGTTGCAACTCCGCATTAAGGACCTCTTAAAATTCCCCGAACACGGCGTAATCAAATAGACGGGTAGTGCTGATGGTAACGAGGGAACTTTCATACTTCGGGACATTACGAGGACTCGGCAATTTTATCGCGCTTCCACGATGGCCTCTTCCGCACGCTAATTCGTGTCCGAGTGAAAACGAACTTACGAAACAAAAGCTCGCGCAATAAAGTATCGGACGCGTGCTTCGTTTCTCGCAGATATTCGATTTGTATGGGGCGTGTTCGTGTTCCCGGCGCGCTACGCGGACGGTTTGCAGATAGAATGGGGGCCGCGGAAAATAAGGCAACAAAGGAAGATAACCGGGGAAAAAATTGACTAGATTCTCGATTGCTACGTCCGTCTGTGTGGGTCATATTAATAAGTGCTTTTTTTGTGAGAGATCCTGCTCTAATTCTCATTTGTACTACTGTAAACTACATACGAAACATATGTAAATTCTGTTCGGCCGAATTCAGTTTCAGCATATCTTTCATTTGAAGAGAACCTATTAGCTGAATTATGCAGAGTTTGCGCAATAGTTTCGGTGTCGGTAATACGTCGCATTCCGCATCGAATAAGGGAAACTAATACGAGTAAAATCAAGGGTATTATACGTACAAATAACTAAATAACTCATGATAACATATTTCTACTGGCAAACTTCTGCTGTGTTTGCGCCAGTGGGAACGAGGGCAGGGAAACGCGCGAACCAGCGTTGGAAACCGCTGAACAAAATATGGCCCACAAAGAGCGGATGATTTAATGGTAGAAAAACTCTCGCTCTCCTGCCGCATCAGATCAGACAATATCTACGAGCTCAGGTTCCGGTCAGTCGGTTCACAAAGCTAGACGACTAGCTAGACTAGGACAAAATCCCTCGGGATAGCGAAAGCGACGGATCGAAAATCGAGTCAGTCCCCCTCCTGCCTTTCTCCACCGCCCGTCCGACTGCGGACTGGGAGAGCCATATAGTGTGCCATCAAGTTGCAAGGGATATCAGCTCTTTGAGGAAGAGAGAGCTCTTTAATGCAGTATTAACCCTTACTGACATCGCGCACGGAGATCGGAAGTTTCTCTATACGAGAAACGATATGGTTGAACCAAAACAGGAGACTTAAGAAAATTATAAGATTGGTTGTATCAGACCGAATAAAATATGTGATGTATGTACATAGCAATAATTTTGACGCATAAAAAAAGCCAGAATAAAATTTGAAGAAAGACGATGTGGTTAGGTTAAATAAAATACGTATAAAGACAATTTTAAAATTTTACAGGCTCATCGATGCTTGAATATTTGCAATAAATTATGATGCTAAGTTCAAATAATGCATAAATAATTTAGTACACACAATGAATAATTATTGTTTCGATAAATTATCGAAATAGAAATAGTTACGCGGCTAATTATTAATAAATAATAACATTAAATTATTAGGGCGAAATGCTCGGGGTCTGATACTAATTCGCACTTTAACCGAGTTACATTTACTGGAGGGATGAAAGATGAGAAAGATAAAAAGGAAATTAATTCCCCCGCGTTTATCTCGCAATAATTCTGCTTCTTCCGACGTGTGATTAGCGGGATCTTGCACGAATTAAAAAGTGCTGCGAGAGAAAGAGAGAAATATCTTTCATCGTGCGCACGCGGGTGTAGGAACAAATTTTTCTACTTCCTCTCGTCCGCGGGCAGGACAGAACGATGCTTGGGCGCTCATTAAGCGTAATCTGATCAAACACGTCATTAATCTTTGTCCAGTTACTCGTCGAAGAAGAGCGCTTCTTTATCGTGAAACAAGATCGGATCACTAACCGGCGGGATCCGTTCCGATATTCTCTCTTCCCTCCTATCGATTAATTATATTACAATCACTGTCGCCGTTTATTAGTCGCCCATTTTTCCGCTGTCCTGTTTTGCATAACAACGGCGCTATGCAAATGCGTCTTTCCTTGGCCGCCGCGAATGCAATCGCTTTTGTGTTTTTCGACGCATCACAGCCACGTCAACCGCTCGTTCGACTACGTCAAGTCGTATAATTGATTACCACCGAGAGAGAAATATCGAATGCCGCGGTGACAGCCGTCTATTCCTATGACGAAAATAAATGCGATGATATTTTCGCGAAAAGTATTGCAATCACGATTCTATTGCGATGTTATGGCAAGCTATCTTTTTTTTTCTTTGCACGTTTCGCGCTCGGTGATACTTCACGATGACGTATGTGAAACTAATTGTCAAAGATATGCAAGATTACTTTTTATTATCTGATATACGTCCACAGTATACGTTGTGTCATGTTTCGCGCAGTTATTTTAATCTAGTAGTTTTAATCTAAATTTACACGCGTCTTATTAGTCCGATAATATATGTATAACGATAACGTCGTGCGAAGCTATGAGGGGACTGAGAGCGCGTTAACTATCTCATATAAATATCGCTTTCACTCGAGGCTAATTGAGAACAGCCGGGTCGCCAAAGTGGAAATGGCATCACTTACGGGTCAGCTTGGATCGGATAACTTCACTCGGCTAAGTATTGCCGAAATTGCCCCGGAGTAACTGCCGGCTGGTGTTACTTCAATCTGCATAACAATCGGGCATATAGCCACGCAGACGATCGCTAACGAGAGCGACGAGAGGAAGTAAGTTATTTGCTCTTGATTCCGGAGTGTCTTCCGGATGTCGAGTAAAATTCGCGCTGATAGAATAATTGCTACATTAAGAAGATTCAACTGTACGCGATTCAATTGTACATTCACATTTTTGCGTGGGGATAGCATATTTCAGATAATTAAATTTATGTAATTATATCATAATAGAACGCACAGAAACATACTGCTGGTAAAATTGTAAATTCCAAAAATTTTTATCTTCTCATAGAAGCAAAATTATTCCTAAAATGTTGCCAAAGTTGCGTCGCTATAATTACATCGAAAAAGTGACAGGTTTTCTCCGGGCTTTAATGAAAAGATATAATAAACTGTAAAATTAGAGGAAAGAGAGCGAGCGTAAAATATGATTCACAAAAATGCAAATCTAGTAGTGTCTCAAAGAGATAAACGATACGTCGATACGTAATGAACAAATGAAATATTATCCCGGACAGATTCCGAGGAGTACATCAAGATTGCGAATAGCGTCTAATGAACCGAGACAGCCATAAATCCGCCTTTTTATAACGAGTCGATATATCCTCGCCGCTGTCGTTTTCGTTTTCAGGGCCTCGTAAAAAGCTTCAGCAATTAACGAAGTTTCATGGCCGCAGTACGGCCCATAACGAGCTGCGCGACAAAGTTTCGCGCAGTAATGAACCATAATTGTCGAGAAAATAGAGTCGAAAATCGGTCGAGGTCGTGAAATCTTTTTTTTTTTTTTGACATTCCGGTTGTGCCGATGATCGAGGAAAATTAAATGTGATTTAAGAAAAAAACCTCTTACAATATGTAATTAAATAATAATTAAATATCATTTATTAAAACAACATTTATTGTAGCAAAATCACGAGACAGTTTATCTATAACTACGTAATTATTAATGTCCATTATAATTCATGTTACGTGACCGCAGAAATAACCACCAGGAATTGATTTCAACATAAATTTGTGACATTAATTATAATTTATGAAGTGGAGGCGTGTTGTACGTGCAACAAGATAAAACTGTAAGCTAAAGTAATTCAACCGAAACTCGGACCTTTCCCTCGACCATCCATCGCCGTTCTCGCGATGCGCTCGTTATCGTCACACGTCTGTTCCTGTCCGACTTCGTTCTTCTCGACTGCATGCTCGCATCGACTAGGTTCAAATCCCGATCGTATCACCCGACCGAGCACCACCTGTTCCGACCCTACAGTGTCGCTTCTGGAGAATGTCTCACCCGTTTGCGCCGGCAAGACCTCTGTTCTTCGTTGGTGAGCGGCTCAACGTCGTTATTAATGATGCGCACTCGAAGCGCGGTAAGATGCCGAGGGATTTATAGACTACGGGATACGCGAGTCGAGTCGAGAGAGAAGGAGAGAGAACGCGGCGGGAGGAGGCGCGGGCGTGTAAAAAGAGGCCTCGTTTTATCGTCGGGAAGTTTCCCTCGTGGCGGTACTTCCAGAAATGATGGCGGACGGGGTCAAAGAAGAAGGTGAGGCGGCGAAGTTTTTCTCCGGGCGAGCCATTCGCCCCCGGGTCTGCGGTCGTTTCTTATCCGCAGGGGTAGTGATACGGAAAAAGGGACGGACACCCCTTTTACCTCCCCGGTGTCCCCGTTCGCCGCGGCAGCCTCTTTGTTTTAGGCGCATCAAAGACGTCGCGGGGGCCACGACTTTCGCGCGGGCCACAGAGCATCGTTAATGCGCGGTTGAAAAATTCATGAGCCCGCTCTCGCCCGTCCGCTCGTTCTCGCGGCGACGTTGACGGCGTGCTTGCATTATTTTCGAAGAGATTTGCAAGATGGCCTTTCCGCGTATTACGAGCGAGGCGCTCGAGACCGGGTTTCGTTTATATGCAACGCTTACTTGTCAAGTGTACGAGCCTCATGTATTGCCGTCGACTCAAATGGACGTGAAAATGAAAGGTAGAAATTTTGTTCATTTTTTCACACACATCTGAAAACAGCGATGTTTTTTGTGAACATCAGTTGTCTGTATCATTTCAGTTTTAATTTCCTCATAACTACGTAGAACTAAATTTTTTAAATTCTTCTATCGCTTCCGCAAACATTTTATGCAATAAACGAAGGGCGCGCAGACGTCGCACAGAGAAACCCACGCGGATTAGCGATTTTTTTTTCTCATCTTCCTCACGAAAGAGTCATGATCGCAATAATCGTAGCTGCGAGTTCAAGGGGCTCAAGTGGAAACGAAAGAAATTCGCGCGGGCCTTTTTGCGGACCGTGTAGCTCTGGCTTCTGCCCAGAGGATGACTGCGCACTTAATACCTTAATATCGCGTTTTATTAAAACCTCGTGCCACAGAAATGAAAGACGCGTGAGGAGGACGGGGAGGAATCACGAACGGGGCATGGGATTTAATAAAAGCGAAACACAAGCGGCCGAGTCAGCCGATAAGGAGAATATTTGCCAAAGAAATAATTACGGACCAGGGATGTGGGTGGCGAAAGTGCTCACTCACAGATCAAAATCCGCGAAGGACATTCCTTCCCTTTTTTAGTATCAAGCGAAATCAAGAACAGGAAATATATTTCATCACAAAGTACTTCTTGATTTATAGAATTCCTTTTATATAATAGTTATTTATAACGGGTTAACATTTTGATTTTTTTTGTTTTATATATCTATTTTATGGTATTTTATAGCATAGCATTTACTTGAAATTACTCGCGATGTGTATTATAAAGATATACATATTTATGAGAATTATATCTATCATAGAACTAGAAGATATGAGGCTGGCTTTACACGATATTAAAGTAATGAAAGGCGAGGTTTTTACGTAAGGGTTTAAAAAAATGCTATCTACGTTACTTTTACATAGAGGGAGTTCCTTTCGAGCGTCTTACGGCTTTATACACCCTATATATGCGTACACGCACGTTGCGGCACAGACACCACCACACCACTATACCGGTTAATTGAGTATTTGCATGAAAAGGATTTAATTTGCGCTCGCCGAACATCGCGGGGTACCTGCGCGCTTTACGAGCGCTTTGTAAATTGAACAAATTAAATACGTGAGAAGCTTTTTCATCGGCAACGCGTTTGTTTCCTCGAAAATATTTGTCGAACAATTTTGATATTTCCCGGGGCACTCTTCATTAGGTGAAATTAATAAACAGCGAACGAGTAAGACTAATTAATGAAATTGCGAGGACGCGAGCGGAAATAAAGGTGAGAGACTAATTAGCCGAATGACAATCGTGTTTGCACGCAACTATCGCGTTATCGTAATGTGAAATTGTCCGTTAGATAGATTGGTAACGACTGTAATTATTCAAAATTAACCTGAGTAGTCCGAGAAGAAGCGGCTGTGCTAATTTGCGATTCTACTTTTATGTTGATTGAATTACTCAACTGAAGATATTTGCTTCATTTATAACATGCAACGTATTGCAAGCGTTACAAATATCAATTTCATGATTTAATACATCACACTTTTATAGTCGTTCCGTTATTACATATATATATGTATAATAACGATTAAAAAATAAAAGTTTCCCTTTTTTAAAATGAGAGAACGACAGTTATTTGTAGATTTATTAAAGTATTTAGCAATCTAATTTTTACTTGGAAATTTGGTAAAAACCAAATATTAGATAATGCATTTTTAATTATGATTTGTACAATTTATATTGCACGCCATAAATTGGCACACGCGTGCAGACACGAGTGGAAGAAATTCACCTTAAGCAAAGATCGCGACGGTTGCTTGTAATTCAGAAAAGTTGAGAGAAGGTCGCGAAATCTTTGAGCTTCCGTATGGCACGACCTAAAATTCTCTTTGAGTATTCCTCATCAGGCGCGACAGCGAGAGCGTTATTACGACCGCAATTGCAAAAAGAGTGCCCTGACTTTGGCTCAAAAGTAAAAGGGTGTGGTATTCGTCTTTCTCCGTGTCTTCTATCTCGTCGTCGGCTGGATATGTCGACTCTTAGATTGCGCGGGCAATGATTTATTTCCCGGGTCAAAAGAGGATCGTTTCATGTAAATTGCCATGCGATTATTAGAAGCTATTGCGAATACGAAAAATCATTGTCAACATCGCTGGCTTGTTCCTCTTCAGGATTATGTGTATAAAGAGTACTTGTGTCGAATGTTATAGATCTCGATAAATTGCTAACAAAAACATATTACGTCTCCCACGATTTGCTAAGTATAACTGTATGTGTCTTCGGTCTAAATATTGCAAGTTTGCGATATTTCACAAAGTGAAAAAGTTTATATGTTGTTGTACGGATAAAATTTACGAGATATATGCCGCGCGAAAATCATATAGATTCATATTTCAGATATTTTAGATATACAAACGTTATTTTATAAATCGTACAGTTGATGTAATAATTGCTGTAACTATCATGACGTCAACACGACGTTAGGAGTTTCCGGAAATTTGAAGTATACAACAATGTGACGTAAATTAATATCGCCCTCAATGATGTATCTGCGTATCGTAAACGCGGTTATCTGACCGCGGCCTTCCTAGCGTTATTATCCTACTGATAGACTACTTGTCCAAGCCCATGCAGTTCCGATGCATCAAATATGCATGCGGGATTGGTGCGTGGAGACGTAGTATCGATTGCCAATAACGGTGCAAGGATAATGTTATGCAAAAACTGTCGACTCGCCAAAAGACCTGATAACGTGTGGCGTATCAAACGTATATTGCCAAATGTATATTACGTTTCTTGAGGAAAATTTCGCGTGAAAAAAGTTAGTAATTTGCAAATGTGTGTCGACGCAACGCTTTTGACATGTCGCAGGCTACAATATTGTTGTCAAAAATGAAATAAAATTTGATTAATATTATTAATTTATTATGTGAACGAACGCAAAACGAGTGGCAAAATAACATTAATTAGTATTGTCATAAATTGCAATCGCACAAAGCGCGTAACAATTGTAAAATTTAATCAAATATTTCGAACTGTCCAACAGAAAGATATATTATTAGCCCTAGTAATTATACGATACAGAAATAAATATCGAATAACGAGGGGAATCGCGGTATATATGTTAATGTGCTGTTGCATGATAAAAGTGCTGCTACGACTATTGTGTGCACTATGAAGAATTAAAGAGAGAGAATCGATATAATATTGTATTCGGAAAGATATTTTTCATATATTTCTGAAAATATCCAGCGTATGTATTTTGAAAGAGACGTTTTCAAGAGTCTTTGTCGTTCTGAAAAATGCTCGGTTCGAAAACTCGAGTCTCGAGCACTAGACTGTAGACGATACATTCTAAAGTTATATGCTGGTAGCGTGTGAATCAAAGTTCGGTGGACACATTTCCATACACACACATTAAGAAGACAAAAGACACGAAGTTCAATAGCTTGACGCATTACGGCGAAAGATCGATGACTTGATTCTCCATCCTTTGTCGAAGAAGAAGCGGAGAAGCACTTGATAAGTATAACAAAGGAGCTCGTGCTATCTTTCTCGAAGCAACGTCGCGGCAACGACGACGACAACGACGACGACGTCATCAACGCGTTCCGGCACGTGGAAACGTGTAAAGAAATAAGACCGCGTACGATGTCGTCAGTCATCGTCGTAAGAGACGACAAGAGGATTTTCACGACGACGAGCTTCGTCGGAATCTAGGGTTATTCGCCGTCAACCTCGTTTCGCGTATAGCTGCCGTTCTCACAGGTGGCACGAGAGACGCGACGTTTCAATGACGTTGCGATGGGAGTTGTGAATCTAGGTATCTCGCGGTATATCGTGAGCACTCGTGTGAAATACTGATGCTCCGCATTGCAGTTTGGGATAGTTTAATATTGCAACTACAGGTGATAGATAGCCTGTCCCCGTTAGTTATTGCCGTCGACAATCTTAACCAGTTATAACGCGACACTTTGATATACTGCGCTGCGATTTCTTTTTTTTTTTTCATCGATTTCAACTATCTGTAGAAAAACTATTTAACAATATATAACGAAGTCTCTTCGCGAGAGGAATATTTATTGCACTGGAGATGAAAGAGAATTTTCATCGGATATACCTACCGAGGTCGCATGTCGAACGACCGAAGGGTATTGGACGGCATCACGGATTGGACGCGTTCACGGATTATAACGTACTTCAAATCTCGTCGAGTTTGCAAGTGGCGAAGTTGCCCGCAGCGCGCGATCGAAGACGATGGCCGAAGTGGACAGAACGTGTTTCGTAATCTACACGAGTCCGTCGCTGTCCTCGGGGTTCCCTCGCGACACGAGAGCCGGGATGCAGCCATCCGATTCCCACGGATGTTCGACGGAGCTCTCGCCTGATGCGAGGACTGGCGTTCTCGTAACACACGTAGACGTAAAACGACCAATGCGAACTGTCGACGCTCGAAGGTATCAATATCGGCGGAATACGGGAAATACGAGAAAGAAAAAAGAAAAAAAATAAATTCCTTGGGCATCCTCGATGCCAATATCGCCCACCCTTTGCTTCGCACACCGCGATCGTAATTAATATATAAAATTAGATTTTTAATTAAGGTAACAAACTCAAACGAGTAGTATTGGATGCAGCGCGATAACAATGTCAGTAATAATAACATAAAATCTGAATTGGGACAAATGCTGTATTTTAGAACATGAGATTTCGTCGCTTTAATTTCACTACACATCGGAACGAAGTTTTTAAAATCTACAGAACAGAAAAAATATGATTTGTTATTATAATTGCTATAATAATGTTGTTCCTACAACAATTTTAATAATTTCAGTTTTAATTTCCGATTTAATAGGAATTACACATGCCCATTGAATTATATTCCTATTTAAATTAATTCATTAATATTAATATTACGTTACATATTATACGTCGTCATAATAATCGGCGAATACAACGCTTCGGTAGATACTCGGTCGTAAAGAGTAATTTATTATACGAATTAAACGTGCGACATTTGACTGACGATATTTGCGGTGATTCGTATTTAAAATTGGCGATATCTGTATTGATTAAAAAGGGGCTCGCTCGGAGCGTTTAAAGCAAAAGTTGATTACACGATACGCGCGGCGACTGTACCGATTTCAATTTATGAAAATAATTTGGCCGTTCGCCGAAATCGCGCTGATATTTTTGGGAAAGCTAATTTGACGATTGAGAGGTTTTCATGAAATATCCTATCGTGATTTCAAAATAATCCTTTTCACAGTCAGAATTACTGTCATTACTATATCAGGAAGGGAAAATTCTTGTATCATTAAGCAACATATGCGAACGCTCATATATAGACGTAAGCCGCGAGTTTCATACGAACAATTGTTCTAGAGTGCAGGTTTCCCTGTCGGAAAAGAGCTTTATTTACCGACGACATGCAAATTTGATATCCCTGGGGAGTGCATACTTCCAGCACGGAATAATATTTACTATTTTCGAACTCAATATGATGCGCGATGAATTTATAATTATTTGTCAAACGTAAAAATTTAAATATTTTTTCGTGAATCTTGTCATCCTTGTTATCACTCATTTAACTCTGGAGGAGTAATTTGTACATTTAAAATTAATTTTTAAAAACTGAACACATGGGTTTATGGATAACATATTTCCCAGTTGGATCGTAATAATTTTACCTCCAAGTCTGAGGTTGAAAAATCCTCCCTCGCGCCCGACAATTTGTTACGCGGTAATTAACGGCCCTATCGTGTCGTGTAACACTTATCCATGGCTTAGCTCTACCGCAGTAAATAACGGACGAATGATCCCGCTTGCGAGAAACGAATTTTGACGGCGACTCGGCGTGCCGTTTCGCCTCGGCCCGATGCGGCTCAGCTCGATTCGGGCCCGGCGTTCGCATGCTTGCCCGGAATCTACCGCAAATCCATGCCCCATGCTCGCCTAAGGCGCGTCGGGGATCAGGGGTGCCTATAATTTAAGCTCTGCGTATCAATCGCCGAGGGGCGAGTACGGCCGGAGGAGCAATTTACGTGATCGAAGGAGGAGGAGGAGGAGGAGAGATCGCCGTGGTGGACGGAGGCGGGTCGGCGGCAGAGAGCGGGTGGATGGGGTGACTGACTGGAGTTCGAAGCCTAGGGGATGATTTCCCGATGGGCTGAGGGCGGCGGCGGCGGTGGCGGCGGCCGGCGGTCCAGACAACCGGTCCGGGTGGCTGGTTAGATCCGCGTGTGTATATTGATCCTCGTCACTACGTTCGCCGTAGGCCGCTCTCGTGGACTGCGCTTTTGCGGTTTTACCTGTTTCGCCCGTGAGCGAGGTTCCCTTTAATACCTTTTTTAAATGTCTTTTTTCCTCTTTTTTCTCCCCCTTCGTCGGAGCTGTCTCGCTCTCTCTCTCTCTTTCGCTCGCTCCGCGCATGGCGCGGACATACGTGTCGAAATTGCAGACTGCGACACGCGTAATGCCGCGGATCATCCCCATTCTTGCCGCGCGAAAGTTAGCTTCGCTTTGATGAAGCCACGTCGCTTTTGTTTGCACGTTCGATCATCGATATCGCGGAGATTCTGTTGTCGTTTTGTTGCTGCTCGTGCGTTGGTTGGCTCTAAATTTGACGGTGTGCTCGTTCGAAACTGTTTTCGTTAGATGTTTTCGCGAGTTCGTCGATTTGTTTGTTTGGTTGTTAAAATGCTGGAACATGCATGCGTTGGGTATGCGTTCTGTAAAAATTGAACTTCTTTGTGCTAAATAACAATCGCAATGTGATTGAAATTTATTAATTCAATGTTCCACGTTATTTCAATATTCATAATCTCTAATGACTACGTGAATTTCGTTTTGTGTCTTCTGTTGAGAATATTCTTGTCATTTATATTAATAGAAGCCTCTCTTCCGTCGGGACCTTGGCGAAATTTTTAGATCGCATTACAGCCGCTTATAGTAATTAGCCGCGACGTTATTCTTAGGAGACTCGATCGAGCTATAATGAGTTTCCCCCGACCCTTGCGCGATCCTGTCCCATCCTGTTAAGGATTAGGACCGGCTGCGAGCTACGGAAGTGGCTGCAGCACGATGGAGCAATCGAGTTACCCTGTAGTCCGCCATATTGGCGGCACCGAAATTTAATAAAGCTGATTGGTAAATTGCCACCGAGACCCCATAGGACGTAGAAAGAGAGAAAGAGAGAGAGGAGATAGATGGCTTCTTCGAGCACCACGATGGACACAGATGATGGTGTGTTCCTGCACGTGATCGCTGTCTTTTGTCCGGCGTTCGAACACACGTATTCGTCGGCGTCGGCCGAAGTTGTGGATTAACGAACGAAAAAAAGGAGGACTCACTGAAAGTGAGCGTCGATCAATGATCATTAATGCCCGTTCTAGACTGGAGGATGAGCCGACTCTCGACTCATCCGAGTGAGTGGTGTAGACGGGTAAAAATCTATAGTTTATGTATAGTTTATGTCACGTACACTATAAAAGGCGGATGAGCCGAGAGTCGGTTCATCATCCAGTCTAGAACGGGCATAAAAGATAAGAGATGCTCATCGATGCGCAACGCTTACAGATACGGTCGATTCGATTGTTGACTCCGTTTTCTTTTTCTACGCTCTCGCAATTATCGATGGCGATGGTTCTTCTCGGTTCGACAAGCGCTCTGAGCGATACAGCGACATTCTGTGTTTACGCTTAATCCATTTGTTACGTTATCTCCTCTGCAGTCGCAACGTGTATTTAACGTTTAATATTGCTCGTGAATGTTCGTCATTAGCGACAGCAGAGAGACCCAGATGATGGCGAATGCTGAACAGCGCGTATTCGGTGCGTTATTATCGTGAAACAAGCCTCGGCTTCGAACGGGGATCCAGGCGGAATCGAGGATCGAATCTTCCGCACCAATCGCAATACCCATTAACGTACTGGAATTCAGAGATGATGGCGATGATCGCGGTGATGGTGGTCGTGTTGCGGTCGACGACGATCAATTGCGCTCTCTCGACGACCCCAGTCGCTCGTATTCTGCCCAAAATTCAAGATTCTGCTTCAGATAGGCAAGCAGGTACACGAAGAACCGCAACGACGACGAATTGCGTATCGCGGCATTAGCTCTGCGAGATATGTGCGCTAATTAGTTTCACGAGAGCGAGAGCAGCGAGATAATTGTACGATCGATTTTCTACTCGTGAAGACGATTACCGTTAGTCAGTGATTAGATTAGTGTCTGATTACCGACTAGAGCTGAATCGATATTGCGTAATTACAGTTCGTCTAACTAAAGTACAGTCTCCAGGCTTTGTCGGAGAAGTGCAATCCGATAGTATTAAAACACGAGCGGAAGCTTTTATTGAAATTTCTGTCTCCTTTCGCGTCATATATGTTTTAATCGTTACGAGACACGTGAAAATTTTGGTATACAGACGTTAAAAAAAAAGTTCGAGGCGTGGTCGAAACTGCAGACGACATAAATATGACATATTGTAAATAATGCCTGGAAAATATTTTCGTACTGAAGGGGTGACGACAAGCGGCTGGCGAGCAGACAGAGGAATTAACGGAGGGTGAGAGTAAATGGAAAACTCGCTGCTCGCGTCTCTATCGTGATTTTTGATGGAAACATGTGACCGTAAATTTTTAGCAGCGCAACCGTGTTTTCAAAAAATCGTATATGAACTAAAATAAGTTCGAAGCGGTTTTTAATTGCCTTAAAAATAAGTTGTTACATAGGTTTATTATAACGATAGATTTTTCAATAAAATTAATATTTTCCTTATATAACACTTATCATTTTCAGCAACAATGAGAATATTTGTCGACGTTATTCGATCTCCAATTTGTCGTGATTTTGTTGCATTTGATTTTTTTTTATATTTTTGTAGAATTCACAAATGCATGAGATGCAATTCTACTTTTGAATATTAGCCAAGCTCCTAGAACATCGGTTCTTAAGTTATTATAGCGCTCGGAGCAGTATCTATGGAGAATATTAGAGTCGACTAGTCACCTGCACAAAATGGCTGAGCAACGTTCTAGAAAATCGCGAACATCAATCTTACAGAAATTTACATCTTCTCCCTATGGTTTTACCGCAGCTAATATTATATAAGACGCAAATTATACTATTTTAAGTCACATCCATTTTCTAATAGTTTTTTTTTGTAAACTCATATTGATATCAATTTTTTTGTCGTTTATATAATATGTTATTTTGTATTTTATTTTTCATATTTTGCTTTCATATATCTTTCTATACTTTATATATTAT
The DNA here is from genome assembly GCF_003070985.1 of Temnothorax curvispinosus. NCBI lineage: Eukaryota > Metazoa > Arthropoda > Insecta > Hymenoptera > Formicidae > Temnothorax > Temnothorax curvispinosus. Next base: position 247,819 of record NW_020220679.1, on the reverse strand, counting down.
TTTATTTACCATATTCTTCATATTTTATTTGTATATTTTATCCTTTATAGCTCTTTTATAACGTCGCTGAAATCTCGAAGCGTAGTAGGATCGAATGCAATAATAATCCTCGAATGTGCAAATATCCTCGGGAGTTGCGTATTAAAATATCCACGCGCGACTCGTCAGCCGCGCGCGAATCATATTTCTTTTCTGCCGTACGATAACGCTTCATCCGGCGTTATCGCTCCCCGGTGTGTTTATATCGTCGGGATTTCGATGGCGTCGAAGGAATTCGTGATCGCCGCGCGCGTTTGCGTTATTTGATTTATCGCGGGCTTTCGGGACGAACGAAAACAAGAAGCGCGCCAAATATTAATCTGCAGCCCTCGGCTGCTGTAGATTACGTCATTCGACTCTCGTTCTTTCGAATCATGGGGAGCACCGTTGTCACAATCCGCATGTCCGACATCACCCCATCACGAGTATCTCCCTATATTTCCCAGTAACGCATCGTACCGGCCATTAATTAAATTTGACATCAACAAAAGATGAAAGTACCTATATACCTGCAATAGCTTCTTCGTTAAAGTAAATTCCGATGAATGATAAAGCAATTGCAGCTTACTTTATGACACTTACACTAAATAAGGAAAACGTAAATAAGGAAAAATCTTGTTCTCCACTCAAAATAAAATTACTAGCGATACTCCTGGCTTGTTCATTGGAAATAGTCCGCAAACTCATGGTCGGTATCGTAATTATCGTTCCTCTGTGTATCGATAACGTTTTGCTCCTTTGTTCATCATATTTTATTTTTATACCTCATCTTGTACATCTCTCTTCGCATTAACGAGCTCGTCGAAGTAAAAGAGATACCTGTCACTGGTAAAGTTCACGAACTAGGTCAAACTGACGGCACGTCGATCGGCGGTGCTTGCCGTCTTCGAAATCGGGACTTGGAATTATGTAGTCCGCGCGGATTCGGCGGAATGGAATATCACGCTTGGCTACCCGAGCGTCGACCGTTACTACTTGGAGAGCTCGGAATCGTTCGTTCTTCACGCCGCGCTTCCTGCCTCGCTCCTCGTCTTTATCCGATTTCTCCTCCGTATTCCGTTTTCCCTTATCTCTTTTCTTGCCAAAGCACTCGATATTCTCTTTCTTGTACATATTCTCCCCTATTTCCGTTTCCCCATTTCTCTCTCCTGGTTTTCTGCTTCCGCTCACTTCCGCTTTCTTCCGCTCTTACCGATTCTCGAGTCTCTATTTTTCCGAATTAGCCGAGAGGAGTGCTGCTTAACGTATTACTGTCCGTACCCGGGAATGTAGGAGCAAAAATATCGCGGAATCTAATCGGCTCTGAGCGTAATGGCCGGAAAAATCAGACGCGAGATAAATGGTTTGATACTTTGATTGACGCGCTTAATGAAATTACTTTAATGGTCATGTGATCTCCAACGGTAGATCAACAATATGTTTTTAAAATAAGTCCGATTAACGAAATGTGCCGTACCAGGCACCAGGTACTCGTATATATTAAAAATTTTTTAAATTTCCGATGACATTTGCATCTCGTGGGCAATGGTGAACATACGCTTCGGGGAAAAAAAAACGGTTGACCCACTTATTCCTATCAGAGTAGATTTAAGCGTCGAGCGTTATACGCATAAAATTCACGCGAGAATTTGCGAGCATTATCTCGGTTTTTCTGGCTTTCTGCTGTGCGTTAATCCGTAAAACGCATCCGGCGAATCTGCGTCACGATATTACGCGAAAGCCATAGAAACGATTAAATGTCAAACTCGCGCGAGGAAGGGAAAAAAGAAAAATATGCGCGACCGGAATTCGCGACCAGGAAATCGATTTTTGCTAGATGTAACATGTAAATGCATCGTTTGAATAAATTCATATAGGCTTTATCGTGGCACAGTTCGGTTGAAAGGCCCGGAATGCCGATAAAAATGTGTATTTTCAATTTAATGATACGGTACCTTGCGTCAGCACAAATTAAGCGGATTTCTCTTATATATGGGACGAAATTCCGGTTATTAACTTACAATCCCCGGGGGCAGAAAAGCGGACAAGTCTCGATACTGATTAATGGTTTAGAGTCTGGTACCTCCTTTAATAGGACAAGAGGAAGAGAGAGAGAGAGAGAAAGAGAGATAGATAGATAGATAAAGAGGGAGAGGGATCGTAAAGAAAATTGCCGGGATAATAGTGGCTCGGTCTACGATACACGTATTAGAGCGCGTAAACAATCGGCCTCGCGGTGCCCCTTTGTGCTCAGTAATGCGATAAGCCGCGTGCGAGCAAGAACAATCTGATAATTTCAATTAATCATTTCGGACGAGATAATAATCTAACGGCGTAAGACACGTGTAACTGCGGAATACGAAATGTGGCAAACTTGTGCGTTTCGTAGTAATAAATTTCTAGCAGACACGTCGCTTCTTTGTCAGCCGGCTTCCGTGGAATTAATAGAGCGAGGGGAACGCGCGTTGATATTGAGTTGGAAGCGTCAGCGAGCCGACGACGGTAAACTTTGTGTCGTGTATTCGCGAAATTGCGACCGATTCCGGACGAAAATCATTTCTGACATCCGACAGTTTGCTATTCTCTGCTCCACGGCTGGGAGCAACTAATGGGAAATTCCTGTCGTTCCGCGTTAGATTTTCAAATGTACAATCGGAATTTCACAACTGTATTCATCGATAATTCTATTACCTTTCTCTAATTCAGAATCGATATTTCCTTCGCCATTAATCCTTTCAATAAAATAGTCGCGGAAAAAATAAATTATGCATCACATTAACTATAAAATAGAGAATTAATTCAAGTATATAATTGTGATAATATTAATTCAAGATAAATTAATAATGTGGAAAATGGTTTCATTGGCAATTTATATTTTTGAGTTAGTATACGTTTTTATCATTTATTCATCTTTTTTCATAAAAATATATTTCTATTATATATTTCAAGATAAAATTAATTATTAAATTGCTTGGAGAAACTGTGCACAGTTTGTAACGCAAAGTTTTCGTCCGTACGGTTTTTATATCTTTATGGTATATATTCGATAAGATGAAGGTGCGCGAGTACTTCATTAGAGTGCCGGTCGAGTTAATAGATCAAGTTGATTTTGGAAACTCGAGTGAAATATTGGCGTTCGCGATGAAGGGTGCTTCTAGTAGCTAGAGAAACGGAGTAAGGTAGACGAACGGGCGACGGCCCCCCAGTCATTTTTAAGAGGTCCTCGAGTCAGAAAAAGAGACAGAGAGGAAGAGAGAGTTGGATAAAGAGAGAACGCGAGAATCGAATTTCTCGATAATAGATTGGGCCGAACGGGGTTGGCACGAATCCATCGCAAATCTGACGGGCGACAAATCGCAGTCTCGCGAACGTAATCACCCGAGCTTTTCCGTCATGGGTGTTTTCTACGATCGCGTAACGAGAGAAAACGTAACGAGTGTAACGGAGATTCCTCGCAGACGATTGATATTAATGAAACGCAAGTCAGGTAAATTTTGTGAACTCTCTGGAGGACTGTTTTTCTTTCGTGAAATTTCATATAGGACTGCGACAGATTTGTGGATCCAAGCTATGACCGTTCGAGTATGTGCATCGACGCCGTTCATCCACAAGAAATGCATTTTCGGATAAGATCTCTCATCGCCATTTAGAATTGCTGCGTAGACAGAATTTCGTAGACTCCCTGACCTTTCCCAGCCCTGCCGTCTAACAAATGATCTTTCTTCCAGCGTTTACGAACTCAAGTTTTAAATATCGTTACGGATTAAGAAGATTAATCTTAAGAACAGCGGGACGAAGTCAGTAAAGGTCATAATTGAAAGCAACTTTGATGTCTCGTTATTTAATTATTTAATTTCTCATTTAATTATTTGCTATAAGTTTATTATTTACAGCGATTAAGATAATCTGTTTCTTGCGATTGTTTGTTACCATTTTTTTCTTGTGAAACGTCGAAAGTATAATACTTTTACTTTTTTCTTTATTTTCTGTATACCAAAAGATTTTTCTGATATATTTTTCAAACTTTCTCCAACAATTCTCGATTTTCTTCCGTTCTCATAATTTATTAGATTTTTTTTGCAATACTATATTTTTTTGCGTCTCGATTTTTTATAGTTTTTTTTGCGAGGATGACATTGACTGTCTGATTCGTAGGAATCGATTGGTGCGCGCCACTTCGTGAAATATTTCTCGACGAACATCGAGCGGGCTTTTTTACGGCGTCGTCGCTCGGTGTGCGTTTACGTGATGTTTACGTACGCGTACGACAATATCCGTACGTTTCTGCCGGTGGGCTGGTTGTAAAACCCCGCGGTATTAGTTACGCCGTGCGACGTAAAAAATGTACGGCTCTTATTGTTCCACACCCTTCGATCCTTTCGGGTCCCAGACGACCTCGTGCAGACGATCTCATACATAGTTACTGCGGGTTCGCCGCGGACGTTCTGCGTCAGCAATAAAGTAGTGAAATTGCAAAGGGACGAAGGAAAACTGCGGGCAACGGCTTGGACAGTGTAAATGCCTCATTATGGAATATAAGCTTGAGTCTGGCGGCCCTTAGCGGTTTAACGATAAATTTTTTACGATCGTATTTGCACGCACAAAAATTCAGATAAGCAAGCCTTCGTGAGAATTAATGAAGAACGCAAACTGCACAGCTGAGAAACTAAAATGTATCTTACAAATGCAAGTGATATTGTGTTGGGTGCTTCGAAGTAAGTTTCGCCTAACTTGATTATGAATATTCCGTGTACATTATGATGATGCGAAATCGTGACACACATACATACATTCTCTTTCTCTCCTCCCTTCCTCCTTCCCCCTCTCTCCTTTTGTTTGTATTAGGAATTAATGAGTACTCTAAACATAAATAATTTAGTAATAAAATAATCTTATGTTGTCTACATCGATATACTATTTTTACGTTGTAATATTATTTTATTGTGTATAGTATGACTTCAAATATGAATTGCGTATATGATTTTACATAATAATACGATACATTTTATTTTTTTTAAATATAAGTGCCAGACGCATAGTATATAGACATAAAATATAGACAAATACAGCATATACTTGAACGAAATTAATATTCAGCGGAACTGTATCGATCATCCTACTATAGTTCTCTTCTATTCCGCAAAAAGTTGTAGCGAGCGTATTCTATATCTTTCCGTTTCTTTTCCCGATTTTCCAGATCTTTTCCTTTTCCTATTACGGGCAGGTTGAAACTACTATCGTCATTGCTATAGATACACATGTACGTTTTTCTGAGATAGGTAACCCCCCTTGCACAGGAGTCGAAAGCAATGAATACTGGATAAAAAATAAATGACGAAGGAAGTAGAAGCAAGTGAAATGAGGAAAAACGATGTATACGATTTGCGATATCGTAGAGATGAAATCCAAATATTACTGTGCTCCGCGTTACCAAGATTCAGGAAAGTCATAGATGTCTGTATGAGAAAAATATGTTTTACGAAGATATACTTTATGGACGCAAAATACATTTTCAAGTCTCTCATTTGTATCTTTAGTTTGTACATTTTTCTTCCTAGACGATAAGAGCTTGCGTTTTAAGTATTTGTGTGTCTCTGAATCCACTAAATCCTCGCATTACAAACAATTTATAACGATGCAAACACCAGGCACAAAAGCGTGGACGGCTGCATTAATGCATCTCGCATGAGCTCTCGGTTTTGCTCGCATAAAGGTTGGATCGTTACACCCATTCGTTGCGTTCCTTCCATGATCCGGGCAGCTCTTTGCATTTGAATTGCGGCTAATGCACTTAACCGAGAATAACTGACAATATCACGTTCGTCAATAATACGCGCGCGCTTCGATACTGATTCTGTGATGCAGGCTTATCATTTTCTCGACATTTTACGCATCTGACTTTGCGGCGGATGGTCTCGAACAAACAGAGCTGCAGATCCGTTAAAACTGACGATTTCTCAGCCGCATATTATTTCGCGTATTTGATGTTAATTTCTGCTGAATGAACATAAAAGATCGACAAACTTTCAAATTAAAACTCTGTTAAGGCGTCGTTTCTGTCCGGGAAGAAGCTTCACAAATTGAATATGCGAACGAAGAAGCGGCGAAAAGCGGGAAGGAAAACAAAAAAATGAAATGAGACCGTAACAAGCGATGTGCCTGAGAGACGAAACTGCGAGTGTCGACTGTTCTTGTAGAAACCCAACAGGAAGCGAGAGTGGACCCTGTATACAGTTGCACCACGTTGGGTTCTCTTCAAAGGTTAATATAGCAGCGTGACCCAGCTCTTTTAAGATCCTTGAGCACGATTCTCGAGTTGCCCTACCTCTCCTTCCAGACAACGTACGGCAGTAATCGCGAAAGAACCTGTAGCACGGGAGAAGATCCACGGTAGGAGGAATTTTAGAAAGTTGGCGCGATCGTAACCCTAGGACTAACTTCGGCCTCCGTCCCTCCGTCTCGCCGTTTCCTCTGCCAGTCGGCTAGGTATGTAAGGTTCTCCGCAAGTTTCTGGGAAAGTACGAGGGAAAGGAGTCGTTCAGGACGAGAAGGAACTTCGGTTCGTTACATAGACGAGAGTCGCGGTTGCAGTTGCAGCTGGGGCACAGTCTTGTCCGAAACTTCCGGCGACCCACGAGCGTTTGGGATTGCATCGAAGATAGATATCTATCTGTCGGGGAGAAGCGTGCGAGAACCTTCAGGGGTTGTATCCCTGGGCTAAGGGGCAATTTCTGACCTAGCTGGAATTTCTGGCGGCTATTAAATTAGATCGTCCCTCGCATACCGAAGTGCCACCTCAAGGACGGTGAACCTCGGCGTCGAATGCGCGTGTCCGTGTAGAGATGAATATACACGTATGCATGTAGACACACATATATAGAGAATGCTGCACAGGGAGTTTGCTGGTCGCTGGCATTACGTATGTGCGCGAAGTGGTGCTTAACGTGACGCCTGGCCACGCGATAACTGGTGATATCAACCTGAAAGTTTCGATAACGGCGATCGCGCGAACGACGACGAAGGCACTTCGAGTCTCTTCGAGTGCAGGAGAATATAAACGCGGATAATGCGCAGAACGAATGAAACCGCATTATCTCTTCCTCTCTGTCTCTCCTTTTTATTACTTAATGAGAAATTTACTGTTATTGTTAACTCAGAATGAAAATTATCTTTTAGAATTTTGATTCAATTTGTTCAAAATCATGAACAATATATTTTTCTATTTTGGGTATTATAAAATTTTCGCGAGATGTAGAAATTCACTTGAGAAAATATCGACTTCACAATTTTCAAGGGAATCCGTTATTAAAAAGAACGCGGGATTAAGAACGCGGATGATACTGAGAATAATAAGAGAAATTTTTATTGCATTTTTGGAACTCTTGGCTTTGCATACAAGAGAAGGGTCGTTGCACGAGTAAGTGCATATCGAGATACCTCGGCAAGATTGCAATGAGGATTTTCATTTTTCATAACCGCCGCGCGAGCATTCGTTACTATATTATTACTCAAAGTACATTTAGGGCGCGCACAAGAGAGAGAACGAGTGAGAGGGAAATCATCTTGGAGCATTGTTTCAGAATGCCCCGGACTAACAGAAGTTAAGATCTAATTTCCTGCAACTTAAATAATTTAATATTCCCATTTCTGTACACTACGCGCCGCGCCGCGCCGCGCCGATGCAGTCGTTCGACGTTGCGGGATTTTGTTCTGTATGCTTGTTACAGTCGTTACTCGTCCTGAACAAAGTTAAACAGCTCGGCATAAGATGTGTCTGTAATTATATGAGCACAAGAGATATAAGCAATTCTCTATAAACAAATGTTTTTTGGTCGAAGAAAAATATTCACGTAGTCGTAAGGCGCAAAGTAATCTCGTACTGTGTAGCGCAATAAGTTATTTATATAGATAAGACAGCAACAAATCTATAAAAATTGAAGATGGCAAAAGCATTTTTGAAATTATCGCTACATCGAAACATCGATGAATTAATCGATCTACGGTAGAAAAACGCAACTTTTCAGATTGCAAAAGAGATGCCGAAAGAAACTGTTGCTGATTCACGCCCGTCGCGGGCATTTTCAACGTGGCATTTCATGAATATCTCACCGGAATCCTAAGAAAATTTTGCATAATTCACGGACGAGTGCGGGCACGGAGCGCCGTGGGAGATGGTTGCCCGGGAGCTTCTCACCTTTTAACCATCCTTAATCTGTCTTGCAGCGCACGTTGTACGCTCCAAGCGCCACTTTTCCGCTCGAGCGAGCGGCACCAAGACTGTGCCAAGAACGCGCCTCGGTCCAAAGAAGAGTCACCGGGGCAATGCCTTGAAGAAGGCTAGACGTTGAACGCGAGCAGGAGGAGAATGAGAAGGAGGAGATAGTGGAGGAAACAGTGGCAAAAGACGGACCGGAGGATCTTCTCGAGTAAACGATGCCGGAAGATAGAGAGGATCGTACGTGCTAAAGTCGGGGATGAGGGAGTGAGGAGAGAGGGAGGGAAGGTTGTCACAGGCGCGAAAGAGACGAATAGCAACGTGTACAAAAGGATGAGAAGAGACAGCTGCGGATAGAGACAGGAGCGTAAGATGGTACGGGCAGGTACGGGGATGAGAGTGCAAAGTGGAAGGCTGCTCCGCAAGTGGCATGGCATGGCATGGCATGGCAGGGCTCGTGGAAGTTATGAGGCTGTGTATTTATCCGGGCTTAACCTACGACCGACCTAGCGCAACCTTCCAGCTCACGATGTGATCGCGTATCGAGCGAGGTGTACGAAAGAGAGAACGAGAGGCGAGATGGAGCGAGATAGGGTGTCACCGAGTTATGCCAAGTTGGCTGTAGAAAGCGAACGGGGCGAAGGGGGATGACGAGAACCCGAAGGAGAAGTGTTAGAGAGGAGAGAGGAGGAGAAACCGGGGGGTAAAAGGTGGAAGAGGTCGCACCACTGAAACTACCCCGGAACTAACTGTTCGTATAAATTTGTACGGATTCGCTCGCGTTCGAGTGTAAGAGAGATATGGCTGGTGCCAAAGTCGGACCAGTCGAACTAATGCTGTATCGCCCGTTTTCCTCTCCGTATCACTCTCACCTAACATCTCAGCGAGCCGCGAGTCCGAAAGTTTGCTCTCGCGAACCGATTCGGTGTTTGAGAAGAAGCAACGTTGGAAATTGAAAATTCGGCCCTTCGCCACTTAGAAAACGAGAAATTGTTATGACACAGCACGAGAAACTCTGAATAACACATTTGTATCTAAGATTTATATAATATTCTACATTCTTAGTGCTAATATACGCAGCAGGAAAGTTTCTCGTTAACTACGTAGTTTCGTATTATCTCTGTTGTATATTATGAAATATATTTTCGTATGCAGATGCGTCGCGTCGTTACGAATTCAAGAACTAATGAACAATGCACACAAGTCGCGCGCTATAGAGACAGTTTTTAAAAAATTACTTTTCCGGTCTGTGTATGTATGTATTTTAAATCTATACTTAAAAAAAAAAAATAAATTCGAGGCAGCTTGGAAATAAATTCTTCAATTATTCCATATATCTCTCTTGCTCGACATTTTTTAAATCTACAATAAAAAAAGAATCGATAGCCGGGGCTAGTAAACGTTCTGAAATGACGGATAGATAAACAGTCAAACTTTCATATCGCAAACGCCGCCGGGAAGAAAGCGCGTCGGGAGGCGCGGCGAAAATCTGGAAGTAGTAACGGACCGATCGTGTCAGACGATGCGCGAGCGTCGCACAGACTTCGACGCGACTGCGAACGATGCCGTTCGTCGTTATCGACGATGGCGCACGTGAACCGGAATAACCGATAAGCAGGAAGATATTTCTTTTTTTTCTATTGGAAATAAACCAAAACCTTTCGCATCAAAATCACGTTGGATTTATCGAATCTCGTTTTTCCACAGTTTGCAAACCACCCTGGTATCCTACCACCGTGGGGTTGAGAAAGAATATTTTATTTATCGCGAAGCAAATGCAAAGAAACAAAGCATTATTGTCAATACAATAAACTTCAATCCCACATGTCTCGTATCCTCTTGTTCCTCTTGTTAAATCTGCGTTAACCGGAGCTTGTATAATTTAAGAAATGATAATAATAATAATAATAATAATAATAATAAATACAAATAAAATATATAATAATATTTTTTATGGATATTATAAATGAGAATAACTATCGTAAAATCATTGGAAAATAACAACTATAAATTTTCACTGTTCGCATAAAATCGCACTGTTTATTTTCTGGTTTATTTTTCTGGTTTTCAGCAAGTAATAAATACAGAATGTGTACACAGGTAATGCCAAAATAAATATGAAATGCGCATCCACTCGGTTCACTTTTCATTATCGTACATCTCGTTATTATACAGAACAATGTTGTAATCAGACATTGCTAGATACCGCAGTACGTGCGCGGAACATAGAGCACAAAGCGCGAAAGCCCGACGTGTTCACGTTCACCGATGACACGCGTCGCAATGAAAGCCTTTTCGCCCTTTGGTTTACGCGATAATATGCGTTCGTCCACTTCTCCCTGTCCCACCTCTGAAAAAGGAACCTTTGTGGGCCTCGTTCACCGCTGCTGAGCTCTCCTCTCTCTTTCGGTTCTGACCGCACAGTACGATCACAGATTCGCGCGAGGGAACGCGAAGCGTTATCATTGTTCCATCGACATCGATATCGTTATCGGTCGGACGGTGGTAGCGGCGTGCCGCGCTTCATGTAATTCCGCGAAATTAGCGAAATTGCCGCCGACCACATTTTGCCGCGTTACTATGTGCCGTGTTTTGTACCGGGACCACCCTCTCGCGTATCCGCTACTTCCATCCTATTCCAGCGATGCAGCTCAACGGGCAGCCACCGGATGCCGCGTCGCAAAACGCGTCGATCGATCGAAGAAGGGAATAAGGGACAAGTAAAAAGAAAAGAAAAAGAAGAACAGAAAAGGGAGGGAGTTATGACAGAAAGAAGGGAGAAAAATAGAAAGGATGGAAAAATAGGAAGGAGCATCTTACATTCTGTTTGTTGCACAAATGCACAAATTGCGGCACATCATCGTTAAAGTCATGTCGAAGGCTCTCAGCGACAAATCGTAAAGTAGAGCAAAACAATCGATATCGACGTTGTCCAAGATGGCAGAGTGAACGGCGCTTTCTTTGAGTTGGAAAGACTCCGGGCGTTAGTTGCATCGCTGCTTTGTTTCCTCGTCCCGTTGACGCCTCTTCGATGTCTCGTAATGGATGAAAGTGCTTAATAGTAGATAACACGCTTAATACGCCTATTTAAAGCATTATGCGGTCGCGACATTACGGCCGTATTCAACGGTTGTACTCGCGGCTTCGGAATAAACCCAGTAATTGCTGGGACAGCGCTCGCGTAACGTAAACGCGCCCTCGGATTATAAACGCTGATCGAGATGCGTGCTGATCGATAATTATAGTCCGGAATGCATGGCGCGCGAACCCCATAGTATTAACGAATTGTCAGCCATGCGATCGGTACTCAACGTCGAACGGCGGGGAACGTGAAATGGGGAAGCAGAAATTGCGTGGAGTGCCCTGTGTCGAGCATTATCTAAAAGTACGATACGGTGTCTATCGGTGCGATACGGCAAATATGCAAATGGCCAAATTAGCGGTGATGCGATAGATACCGGATTCAACGTGATTTCCATACGCGAAGATATTCGGAAAACATGAAAGGGTCGATTACATCAAGTGGTATTATCGTATCCCTTGTTCAAACGCGAAACATTTAACGCGAAACAAAAGCATGCATATTTTTAAAATATCCCTCGCGTTAATTTGATGGGAAACTTTTTGCATTTTGTTCATTAATAGTAAGAAACGGTTCCTGCGTTTGTGGCAAGCGCTCAAGTATAATTTAACGTCTCGAGCCGCAGCTCGTTGATTTATTAATCGTTAAGACTCTCCTCCGACAACACCGCTGCTCCGCTTGATGGCCATCCATAAACCCTTTTTCCACCACACGAGTTTCGATCTCGCTTCTTAAGTACGTTCGGGCGCATCGTTCAGAAAATGATTAATATAATCGCGAAGTGTCAAGTGGAACGTTCTTGTCGTGTCGCAGAAGAAGCATCGCCGAGGAAACTCACAGACGGTCGATGGGGGCGCGTTGAGGCGGCTCCTTTTTTGATGACGAAACTCTTGACGAGCGCCGCTGCAAATGACTCGACCGTTCGCTCGCTTCGAGAGAAATTCCGTTTGCACCCCCGCAAAACCCGAACGTGGCACTCGAGAAACCATAATCCCGAGTATATGGCGTTACCACCGCGCGAGAGGAGTAGCAACGTGCGCCGGAAGGAGAAGTTACGGCGAGTCCGTTCACCCCGTTCGCTCGAGGCTGAGGAGCAAAACGAGATTTTTTGCCGGTGCGACGAACGTCACTGCAAACGAGCCCCTCCTAATTGCTAATTTCGGAAAATTTTCCCTCGCAGTCTCTTCGAGCTTTCCCGCGAGCAAAAAAATCGGCACGTCCGGCGCATGGCGATCGACTAATACTACCTCTCACGAATTAGTTGTCCGTTTCTCCAGGACGACGGTTGTCCTGATCTCGCGGAGGAGCACTTCGGAGCCCCAACGTCGTCGTAACACTCCTAACTACGACCCTCCATTCCGGGAAGGGCGACGACCCTTAACTTAATTGCAAACGAGACGTTTTTCCGGAAATTCGTTTGCCCGGCGAGCGCGACGGGTTGCCTTGACGCAAGTTCGCTCGAGCTTTCCGATTTCCCGCCTTCGTCACTGCGTGCCTCGAACGTTAATTAAGGCGGGCGTGTACCGGCGAAGTAATTAATACCGAGAACAATAGGTGCTCTCGCCATTGATTGTATGAAAATAATATTCGACGAAAAACCTCGGAAAGAAAGAAAGTTTCCCGTTTCTGACATCGTTTTTCTCCGACAGTTTTCTCGACTGCCCGTGAATCGTTACTTCTCGATAATCATGCTCTCGCAATTTTCTTGATTAAGAAACATCTGAAAGAGCCGAGATCCAGCACAGCATTGATCCTTAGATGAATACTGCATTTCTCTTCGCACACATAGGATAATTCATGCGTTTATTTTATGTATTATTATATATTTTATTTTATGTATATTATCACGTGGCTATTGAAAACTAAGCTTAAAGTTTATCAATTTTTAACATCGAAGCGAACGCTCTGAAGCGTAAGCAAAAAACATTCCACGTTTTGTATGAATAATCTCTATCTTCTTCGCGAAGTATTCCCTTCGTTTCTCAAGGCATTTGCATTGCAAACATCTTACGTCACGCGGTCCAATGTTCCTTCAGCTTTGCTCTTTTCGAGTATCGGCCACTTGTTCAATCTGACGGCAGTTACTTAAGAGACAACGCCTCGCCTCGAAGGAGCTCGAGAGTCATCAGAGAGAGCAACGCCGGCGCGGGCGGTAGGAATTTGCGAGACAATTATATTTGATGGATGGCCCAGGCGGGTTATACCGCCCGGCGCTGCTGCAGTCGGATACACCGAGGTAGAGGAAATGGTACGAGAACGGAGAACAGAAGTGACGAAGATGCCGTCGGAAGTTGAAGGCGGAGGCTCCAATTTCGAGCGTTCCGCGAAACAAATGGCCTCGCGCAGCTCTTTCTAATCTTCGCCTTTTTCTCCGTACGGCGCGTGCGGCGGTGGCGGCGCATATATATCGCGCTTTGCCAGTTTAACACGCTTCGAAACGATGAATTATTCATTTCATTCTCCTAGGATTGCGCGCGGATGATGCGAGAGCAGGGGGATCCCCGCTATATCTCGTCGCGCGCAAATATTTGTTATTAAAAGATTACCCGACAATGAACTTAGCGGTTAGTCACACACGGTTAGTGCCCGACGTAATCTGTTATCGTGCTTAGGTAGTGTTACATCTTCGACGGTGATGTCAGCGGAATATATGGAATACACGGAAAGGTACAGGCGAAGTTGGGAAATATGGAATTAATGTATGTAGTTGTATGCGTCATATTTTAAATGATTTTAGCGCATCTCTTTTTCGATGTATATGAAGTCGATTGCTAATTATAACAGTTGATTAATAATTTCTTAAGAATTTAATTGCCCAATTCGTACAAAATTACCATACAGATATGCATATTTACGATTCAATCTCGATGTTGCTCGATATTGTTATTTTTTGAATGTGGTTTATTATTCTTTTTGTTCTTCGCTTATTATTCTGATTTGGAATTTTGCTTTTTTGAATTAATTATTGTTGTGCGAACTGCGTAGTTTCGCATCTGTGGTAAACACGAGAGGATATATTCGAACTGCTGCGCTTTAATGCATCATACACGCACATACATATAAGTGTAGATAAGAATTTAAATTACTAGACTTCCGTGGTCGGCCGGTATTTAATGTATGATATTAATGAGTGTTGCGTCTCTGTTTTCACGCCGCTAAATATTACAGCGGAAAGGATATCTGCAGGATTGTGCGCATCGCGCGAAATTATTGCATCCGTATGCAACCCGGGGATTTCATTTATCCCGTGTTTCATCCGCTCGCTGTAAAACTCTCACTTCGCGCGCTACAAGTGGACGTCTATCGGGGTTAATTTGTTGAATGTGAAGGTACTATAGAGAGTTACAACTACTAAATGAATTAAACTTTAATTGCATTTGAATTGCGTCGTTCCAATTTCGAGTTTGTCACAATAACCCGTGTGGACGCACGTATGCATGGGACAGACATAAATATACATCTAATTATTTAAAGAAATATTTCTAAACATAACAAGTAACTCGTAATTAATTAATTTAGGATAAACAAGGATAATCCGTGTACAACGGAAGCTAGAAATATTTTTTAAAAATGTTATTCTGTAAATTTACTAAAAAAGAGGAAATTAAATTAAAAACATTAAGAATTATCGCAAAAATATTATAATTTTGATAAATATATTAATGGAATTTGTTATTATTTGAGAGATGAATGAAAATATGACTTGAATAAATATCTCTCAATTCGAGGATCGGTCCTCGCGCGGTCTCAAGGTATTTTTATGATCGCAAAAATGTTGGATGGTGAAACATATCAATCACGAAATATGACGAGTGGGATATTGATTTGATCGACTCGCGCAACTATCTCTGAGAAATCGCCAGCAACCTCAGAGGCATCAAACGACCCTCGATGCTTTTTGCCCTTTTTCATTCCTGGTGGTCCACCCTCCCATCCAGATATCCTCTACCGGCATAATCCCACGAGGGGAATAATTTTTCCCTCGGCTAGCGGGTTGCTGGTGACACATTTTGGATGTCTATTAATCTCCGGCCGATGCGACGCGACGCGTTGATAACAGCCGACAACGATCGCCGTTGTAACGTGAGACGCGCGGTTCTATGTGTTGCCTGACAATTATTATAAAAGATGATGCTTGTTACGTGCAGCTATCGTTTTGCTCTTATTTGCCTCTTTTGCGCACTACTTTATGTCATTTTGCTTAATCGAAATGATAATTTCATGTCACGTAAACGAAACGAATCGAATAAAAAAATATAAAAAAGAATTGGCTCCATATTAAGTACGAAACTTATTATTGGAGAAGATCTATGTATGGCATAAAATATATCTTGGACATTTGAACAGGATCATAGAAATGATAAAACGCGTAGGTTAAATATGATTTATAACAAAAGCAGAAAATATATGCTGCGTATATGCAAATACAGCAATTATTAGAATGGATGATATAAAATATAAATAGAAATACAGGGTGAGCCTAAAAGCTCTGACAAAAATTTCGGAAGCATGTTTCATACATCAGTATAGGATGAAAAATGTTTATATAAATCTATGTCTGGAAATACTGCCTTTTTGAGTTATTAACCTCTTCCATTATGTCCAGACAGAAATGCCAGTTGCATTCGTACTAAAAGATCAAAAGAGCAGTAATATAGTGCGTTACAACAATGACCCGTCTCACAAAATAATGCTTCACGCTATCTGCGGAATACTTTTCTCCAACGTTAATACCTATTGATCCATTCTTCCGTTATGCGGACAAAATCGCGCCGATTAACAATACGATTCGGATTCGATATTGAAAAATGAAGAGAGAGAGAGGAGCAACGAAATTCGATAATTTCACCGTTGCAGGTAACACGACGTATCCGCCGGGCCTTCCGTAAAATTGCCGATAAAATCTTCGAATGAGAAAATAGCTGCAGCATCGTGCGACGAGCCGGTCGAGTTGTCAGCAGACGAAGGAATTATTAGCCCCTTGTGAACTCTCGAAATTTGTCCGGTGCTCGCATCGATTAGCCTATTCTCCGGACCAGAAGGTATTTCGAATTCAGGGCACGATTCCTGAAGGCCGCCGCGATGGAAACTTCGTGCTTTAAAGAGGGCGGAGTATGGAAAACGCCTTTTTACGATGAGAATCCTCCGGGACACGGGTAGGGCCTTTTTCGAGGAATCGCCTGCGTATAAGGGAGCGCGAAACAAGGGAGCGCGCCGTGTTGAAATGGAAATATAACGAAAGGGAGGGGAAAAAATCGGATCTCTTCTGCTCGGGTGTACTTTCACCTTGGGGCACTATGAAAGACGCTTCGTCGGAATGCATAATTAAATTCCGCCTTTTATAATGTATCCGACGCAGGCAAACTCCCGCGTCGGATACATCCACGTCGAGGATATCTCACGACGCGCAGAATCGCCTGCAATTGAATTAATCCCTTTGTTGTTTACCTTGCCGGTTCCTTCGTAATGGAGTTCTTTGGAAAAAAAAGAGAGACATGTCCTACGACCGAGAAAAACGTATTGCACCGTTCTTCGATTACGAAGAATACGAAGGGCCCTCCTTCGTGGTCGCAAGGAGGATTTATTCGTCAATTAAAGATACCAGTACGAGCTAATTTCTAGAAAAACGTGGTGATCCGTTTCCATGGTGTTAGTCCTCGACCCTACGGCATATCGCTCGTGTCGTGGATCCAAGAGATCGATCAAGTTAAGAATGTTTTATTAAGAAAATGTTTTGTTAAGAAAAGATGTATGCTGAATTATAGAAAAAATGAATGTCGGTAAAAAGAGTCGAGAAGAGTTTTAGTAATATTTGTTTTATAACGCAAGTGCTTTTTAGAAAATACGTAAGCAAGCAGTTTCTTAAAGAGACTTTGCTACTGTTGTTTTTCTTGAGGGACGTTCGGCATTTTCTTTATCAGCATCATTCGTATCTTCCCTGCGAATTATCCAATCGGAACGATAAATTCGCCCGATCCCTCGATTAATTGAATCTGGAAAATAACGCCGGGAATTCCGTGGAAGGGTTCTTAACGATCCTCATGGGGACAAAGGGATAGATATTCGAAGGTTTCATTAATTGACCAAGATCCGCGGACAGATTAAAGCGATCCGCACCAACGGCGAATCACGGAGCAGTGAGAGTGAATTGCAAATCTCGCGAGCCCGGCTGAAGCCCCGCGCCGTGGAATTAAAATTATCTTCAACTAATGAACACTCGGACTCTTCTTTTTCATTTATTTCGGTCTCATCAAAAGTAATGGATATAGGAGGTACAAACGAATAACGGGATAGTCAATTTCGAGGATGAATAAAAAGGATTAAATATTATCTTGAGCTTACGACATTAACTTACGTGATATCTTTATCTTTAATCACAATGAACTAATTGTAATGGATATAGGAGATACAAACGAATAACGGGATAGTCAATTTCAAGGATGAATAAAAAGGATTAAATATTATCTTGAGCTTACGACATTAACTTACGTGATATCTTTATCTTGAATCACAATGAACTAATTGTAAGACGAATTTTCTAAGTAGAACAGATTAATATTCTCTTTATTTTTGAATATCGCGAAACTACTATCTATTTGTTTAAACATTAAAGAGTACTTAGCCATCCTTGACATATCCATACACATCCATTTTATCTTTGTAAATTGTTAAATATTTTTTAACATGCTTTTCTATGCTTTTAACATCAATATAAAAAAAAAACGATGCTGTGTAAAGTGTAACGTTCGTTATATCGCGGCTTGTGGTGCATACATATACACCGAAGAAGGCGACAACAATTGCTCACGCCGTTAACGGACGTTTACGTCGGGCGCGCAATTTGCTTGCCTGTACGGAATTGGTTCTCGACGCACCCATCGGCGATCCTGCATCGCTATCCAGCTCGATCGTCAGCTCTAAACAGCGCGTCGAATTCTGGAATTAACTTCTATTGGATCGTGTCCGATTAGCGGCACCCCGGAGACTTCATCAGAAATTCGCGCTGTAACTTTACACGCTCCGACATGGCAAGTTTCATTTAGGGTTAATCGAAGAGATTTAACTCTCTTCCGTTACACGAGCGACAAGCTGTCGCGTCGTATTAACTGTCAACACCACGCGGAACGTTCATTTCCAAGTGCAACGTACGCCACGCTCCGCAATATTCCTTGTCGCTATATTATCTCGTATATATATTACTATTTTGATACAATACCGTTTCATGCTTATTTTTCATTGCTGTTCCTATTTGCATAAGGAAAAATGTATAGATATCTATTATTTTTGTACTCGTACAAACCGGACGGTTTTGGTGAATTCATCGAATTTATTTTAGCTTGTCAAATTGACGAGTTCCGTTTAATTTTTCGCTATGTTCGATGTGTACCTTTTTTTTAATCCTGGATTTGACGTATTTTACATCCACGTTCGAACGAGCATCTGTCAAAATCTATTGTGGCGGTCACTAATTGCCGAATGCAAACATAGTCGACGGCCAGTTCGATACGACTCAGATAGCGATTAAAGACTAATTCCACGCTATAAGACCGGTGATTAAAATTGTTTACCGTTATCGGTACACGACAGGACTGCAACGGTCACCATGGGATGGAGAATATGGAGATAGCGGCTTTACAAATTTTGCATGTGTACGTTTATAAAGCTAAACAAGAACAAAGAGAAAGGGAGAGAGGAAGGGGGGAGAGGGAGAGAGAGAGAGAAAGAGAGGACGGGGAGAAATAGGAAAGAGATGGAAGCTTGTAGCAAGCTTTCAATAACATGATGCAGATCCATTTTCAAAATTAAATTTTATCTACCGTATATTACGTGCACCCTCTCTTACTTTATTTTCTGGATTTTCTTTATATTGCGTTCACCCGTTCGTATTTCTCGCTGATCACAAAGTACTTTTTTTTTACTTCCTCCAACGGTTGCTGCATAATATTGGCTAGAATATTTTATTCGTAATTGTCAAAGAAAGAACGATGACAATTTATATATGCATAATATAATATATATATAAACTCATACAATATTATAAATATGCCATATATTTTCAAATCGAATAATATAGCTATTTCATAATCTTAATAATATAGATTTGTTACACGATATACATACTATTTATTATAATTGATTGAAATTCTTAGTCGAAATAAATTAATCGTCTGTTTCGAAAGATTCGCGAGTATATTGTCGCGCGTTCCGATAGAACTTACTTTGCCCGCTCCGCAAGAAAAGAGATCCGAAATAAAGAGCAAACGAGTCTTATTACCAACTGCAGCGGCGAGTTTGTTGCGCGAAAATACTCCCGAGGAGATCGAAAAGAGCAAGAAAAAGGCGAGTCGCGAGATAAGGTAGGGAGGAAGGGGGGGAAAAATAACGAGATCGAGAGGAAACTACAAGCGTCGGACGTCGCTGCATCTCGAAATCCCACAGGAAATGGACGTTAACTTTGCCGTTTAATTTCAGTCCTTCGCTACGGGTCAGGGATAATCCGGCGTTCTTTAGGCAAAAGTGTCATTTTTCAGACGCGGAATTTCCCGCGTGCTGCGTCGCGCGCGATGTCGGACGACAAATACCGGAGATTGTGCCAGCGTCTTACTATTCCGAAGCATTTCGTTGCTCGGTGAAAAAGCTTAAACAAGATGCGCGTTGCAACGTTAAAATTAAAATGACATCTGTACAAAAAAATCCCAACATAATTTTTTATGTACTGTAAATAAAATTGCATATTAGATATTAATATAATAAAATTGACGAGAAAAACAGAGAGAGAGAGAGAGAGAGAGAGAGAGAGAGAGAGAGAAAAGCACGGACTGTTGAAAAAGAGCGAAACAAGGCGACGAAAAATTTCATGGCCGTGGACCTCGCCGTGGACCGTATGCTCGGCGAACGGCGAGATCTGAAAGGGAAAGGGTCAGCGGTCGGCGGAGAGATGGACGAGCGGCTGGAAAAAAGTGCAAAAATCCGGGGGTGCGGCGGGATTCTCTCTCCGACGGATGGCGTCTACGCGGAAATATTTTCTCGGGCATCCGAGCTCGAGATCGAGCGACGAGCTCTTGAGGAACGTAGCAAGGTGAAGGCGAGGATAAAGAAGAGGAGGTAGAGGGTAGCAAGAGGTAGCAGACGAGAGAGGCTGAAGTCTGAGCCAATCAGTGTCTCTTCGGAGCTTTTCACCCTGCTGCCGTCAGAGAAGCCGTGAAAGAAGAGAAGCGGCGAGAGAGGCGGACGGACGAGGGTAGAAATAACATAATAAGGAATGATTTTATTTCCGTCCATATATATCGGCACGCTCTCATGCGGCGGTCGTTTCTAATTTTATTTTCGCCGCACTCCTACAACGGTCTCCTATCAGCGGCATCATCGACGCTTCGGCTGACAGTGAGGGGAGGACGTTCGCTCTCATCCATTTTTCATTGTTCCCGGTTCTTCTTTACAACCGAAAATCTGGAAATGGAGGAAGATAAAAGGGCCTGGGAATGGAGGATAAAAGGACGGTGGCTGGGGATATATAATAAATCGCGGCGGTAATTCCTCGTTTACAATAAACAAAGCTATCTCTCGGGGCTGTCGTCTCACACATTTATCTCGAGTTTTATTAATTATACGGTGACATGCTTGGTTATTGCAAAAAAATTCGTACATTCTATCGGATTTAGGTACCATCCGCGATCCCGTGCTTGATCCCGTCTCTACTGTCAGCGTCGTGGGGGGGGGGGGGGGGGCGAAAGATTTGCCCCGAGTCTTGGAGTGCTCTAGAATCCGGGCAGGCCCGGTAAATAATGGTTCGTGGCGGGTGTCCCGAGTAGGAACAAAAAAAAAAGGGGAAAAGAAAAGAAGGAAAAAAGGGAAAGGGGGGAAAAGTCGGACGTCGGGAGAATAAATTTGAATGCGGTCTTAGTGGCGCGGTGCGACGGCGACGTGGCCGTAATCGAATGATATTCAAATTTAAATGCTCGGCGCAATAAAGTGTTTAAGAATTTAAAACTTTATTTGACTTTCAAAGTGGCTGTGCGCTGCCCTCTCCCTCCAATGTCCCCGCGTTCGGGATTCGTCGGGGCGCAGGGCAGGACGGGGACAAACCTGGGTGAAATCGTATGAATCTCTCCCTCCTCGTCTCTCACTTCCGTCTTACGACCCGGGGGGGAAGACGAAGAGTTTGCAGTTAATTTCGCATTTCGTCGCTCTCGCCGTCGGCCTGCCGCTGTCGTTTCCTCTTCGCTGTCGGGCTCGCGCGATCTTGCCGGACGTTAATAGGACTATCACACAGAGGGGAAAATACCCTCCTCGCCGTCGGGTTGCGTCGGGGTAGAAAATCCTGCCGTTCGTTTTAACGGATGCTCGTTACGCCGGCGCGTTCTTCGCCGCTTAAGAATTTGACGCGCCGCGCGAATCGCTCTCTCGATCATTTTCGTAGAAACGTGGAACTAATTATTACTTTTGGATGTTCTAGGAGACTGATCGCCGGCTACACCGCACCACTCAGTCACGTACGTCCCGGCATTTTGTTTCAATGGAAGAAAAAATATCGGTGAGTATTTAATCAGTTTGAAAAAAAAAAAAAAATTCTAGCTACTCCACTTTAGCTCAAGCGTATCGTATATCAGTATATGAACAGAATTAACTTTTGAATTCCGAAGAGAGATAAATATCCATCAAATATATGCAATAAATGAATCGAATTTTGAGTTCATTCTCTTATCGACATGATCGTTTCTACTTTATTAGACAAGTTATTTTTTTCAAATCCGCCGTGATTCCTAATGAAGCGCATGATGTACAAATTAATTAAAATACGCTCGTAAACGTGAACGCTGGGCGTAATTTTTCTCCGCGGCTTAATTAACGGCTGCCATACCTGCAAATACGTATCCGCTAGCGCTTCCACATTTGGCGCGCTGTAAGTTCCTGCATGTGTACACGTACATACACACATACACATGCACATATACACGTACATTTGCGAGCGCGCACCGTAAATTTCGACTATGCTATCGAGTCCATTTCAATAAAATTTCAACGATAAATCATCGGCGCGCTTCGATCGACCAAGTAAATTGAACCTTTTTGCACAAAGAACTTTGCTGCGCTGTTCTTTTCTAACGGTAAATGGTCGCGGGCACTCACGCAATTATTTCGCGTGACGTGCGACAAGAAAAATTGCGCCCGATTTGTGTACTTTGCAATTTATGCGCGAATTTAGTGATACGCCCGCCGATAAATATTCGTCCGGCAGATAAAACGTTTTTCCATATTGATTTGGAGATAGTCATGCACTCCCGCGTGTGTTTGTTTGTCCAAAAACAATTGTAAAAGCTACAGGGATAAATCCTGCGCACTTTTAAAAATGAAATTTGTCAGGACTGTTTTGTTTCCTATTTTCTGTTTTCGACTGTCGGGGCAACGAGCTCTCCGAAAGTGTCCCAAGCGATTATCATTATAATAAAAGAAATCACATGGGTAATCATCAGAGAAATGACTGTTCAATACATGATTTCTAAAAAAAAAACGCTCTCTCTTTTCCTTTTTCTGAATATACTAATAATATTAAATATTAAACTGTGCAAAGTGACCATCTTCATTGAATATATTAACTATGTATTAACTTCAAGTTAAAACATTCTGTAAGTAAAATTACAAACTCAGGAGACTTCTGGGATTCCTCCACAGTCCACATATATGTCTTGAAATCCAGGCCGCATTTCTTTATCTTTATACGTATCTCGAAGACTGACGTTATTCTCGCGGTAATCTAACATTTTTCAGCGATGACACATTTTGCGTACCACGTCTGATTAAACACTTGAGTGACGTACCGTCGAAATGTCGCGCTTCGGCAGCGCGATGATTGTTGCAAAATATGCAAAACATCGTGTCGTATAGTCGCAATGCGACATAGAATGTTTTCGCGCGCGAAGCATACTCGAATGCATATAAATTCACTCGCTGCATCGAATGCACTCAGCGTGTCATTTTGTCGTCTGTACTCATTTGATGCAGCTGCACATCGAGCGAGTTAACTATCGGCGTACATTTCGAAAGACGCGATGCAGGCATAGAGAATTCTGCTTGTAGTTTAATTAATATTTTTGGAAGTTATTTATCTTTTATTAGTACAGTCAATAATGTGCAGTTGCATGTTTTTATATTATCCATTATTTATAATATTTTATTTTAATATTTATTTATATTCTACGTGCGCTTGAAAAGATGTGATGCGAATTCAGACTGTTGTTCTGTATTGAATGTATTATTCAACATATTATTTTTCCGCTTTCATCATTAATACTTGAGTAACAGTTAAATAATGAAGATACACCGTTTGCACGTTAATTGCGATGGATCGCCGCATTGAGCTTGCGTAATCAACTACTTTAATACCGCGTTAATGCACTCGAGTATACGAGAACGAAACGTGCAGAGCAGGGGAAAACAGTTTGCGGCCATTTTTTGGGGAAATCCAATTTGGCGGGCTAGACGGTGCCGGAGGCAGTGGGATCGTACATATTTTATATGCAGTTCGTAAAGGGCCACGACGAAACGCGACGAGGAGGAAAGTGAGAGAAGAGGGTCGAGCGGAGAGAAAAAAATGCCAAAGAGTGAAAAGAATGCGAGAAAATGAACGCGAGACGTAGAATGAGCGTGGAGAGTTAACCCACTCGTCCGCCTCTATTTTCCACAGATTGTTCATAATTTCTCATATTTCGGGTCGAGTTAATTCATCGTTTTACTTGCGGCCGATTCCGACCAGTGCCGTGGAAGGCAATCGCAAATATAATGAAGCCCTTAAATGATAACTCGAGAATGAAGAAGAGAAAAAGAAGAGGAGAGATGAATAAATTATAACAGACAGCAAAGAGATACTTCGAAAGAATATCCCAATAAATGTTTGACCAGTTCACGTATGTTTGATCGATTCAGAAATACTCCTGTCGGGCCTGAGAAACGACAACACAATAGAGTGAACCGAAAAAATTCAGTCCTTACAAGGAAGCTCATCTTGAATCTTAAAATTTGCTAGTTAAAACAGAACTCGATATTGCTAACGTAAATATTTTAATATGATTAAAATTACTTTTCATATATCTTTTATTTCCAGTGGATCGTTTTTAACCGTAACAAGAGCTTAATTAAAGCTCATATAATATCTGCTGATTAAAGTTGTTCGAATTCGACTTACACCTCCGAGATCTCCGAATATCTTAATCCGCTGTATTGAAGAAAGAAATACTGAGAAAATACCGTATTTCGACCGTGTTTGTCCGGATCTTCCTGCTTTTTCTTCTTAGCGTTGTGTCAATCCCCGGGCTTTCATCGTAAAGCTTGCGGATTGCGCGGGACAAAGAGAGCTAGGGAAGCAAAGGACGCATGGGACATCGCGATAGGGATCGTAATCCATGCACTTGGCTTGCATTTGCGATTTGTACCTTCTGGAAAAATCGCGCCAGGTGAGCTTGCTTGAGATCGGCCTTGAAATCTCGAACAAAAAAGAACGCTGCGTTCAGATAAGGCAAGACGTGTAACGCAAATTTGATTTCGGACTTTGTGAAACGGCGTAATCGTGAATTTCATGTTTAAACTTTTAATAAGTTTGAAACGAAAGATACATAAAAGAGAAGATTCCGATTGTGTGGATTACGTCTTACAATCAATCTGAGAATTAATGTTTGCAAAGAAGATAACGTATTTAATAGATCTGACGATACAGTTCGAAACTGTTTTGACGCTCACCGTTGAACTCGCGATTGCCAGCTTATTTTGAGGAGAAAGACGATTTTCAGCCTTTGAATCCGACTATATTTGACATGCGGGAGAAGTTCAAGAGCGGCTTGATTCTGCAGGGTATTAGGTAGGCGGGTGAGAGAGGATCAGAAAGCGGATTCAAATCGAAGAATAAACAGGGGAATCGAGATTCCGAGTTTACCTACTGTTTACGGAGCCCTTCTTTCCTGCGGAAGGAAGTAGTCCTCTTCAAGGGAACACGAATAATTTTGGCAAACACGAAGCCATGGATTACGTGGCACAAAATCGCTTCCGCTTTTGCGTATTTCTCCTCCCCCCTCCTCCCTCCTCTGTGTTCTCTCTTTTTCCTGCAGAAGCCTTAACGAATTTATATCCGGAGTAACTCCGGGGCGCCATTATTAAAATGAAAATTTATGCATCCGGCTTTCAACCCTCTGATCCAATTTCATAAACTGAAATTTCCAGTCGGGGACCAGCCGGGGGTAACAATGGCGTTATGGGTGACTGCACGCCGCGCCGTTGCGGTACGCGCGCAAATACGCGGAAATCATGGAGTGCGACCGTTATAAAATTTTTTTTATGCAATCGAGACAGATTATTTCAACACTGAGAAAAAAATGTTCTGGATTTTAGTAAATATCAGTTTGCATACAACTGTGACTCCATTTATTAAAATAAAGAAAATTTTCCTTTTTATTAGTATATTTTTTTCCTAGTGAATACACACATACTAATAAAAAGGAATTTTTTTTTATTTTAATAAATAGAGTCATAGTTGTATGTAAACTAATATTTACTAAAATCCAGAACATTTTTTCTCAGTGAACGTATCCTGGAATCACGAATAAACGAGTGTCGTCTCGCGACATTTGCAAAATTCTTTAAACGAATTTAAATTCCCTCTCAATTGATTAAGTCAATTTGTTACGCGCTCCGACATTCCTTGCAGTCGCGATACATTTTCTTTAGGTCAGGAAAAACGTTCCCGATATCGTCAATAATATCGAGGAAAGTAATGCTATACGTTATTCCCGTGCCGATTCGCGCGCGCGTATGTATGTCGTATACGCGTTCTTCTTTATTTCTTTCATCTTCGACTTCGTGCAACCGCCGTTTGTATAGCTATGGTCAGGAAACGAAATCCCGCTGGTTTCTCGGCGCGAGAGGTCGAGTTCACCCGAAGCGCGGTCGTCGTCGTCGTCTTCGTCGCCCCCGTCGCCGTTGTTGTCGTTGTCGTCGTCGTCGTTGGAAGTTCCATCACATCCGGAGGTCGAAGGAATGGAGAGGATCAATGAAAAAAAAAAGGGACGCGTCGAAAAGGCGAAGGAGTTTAAAGAGAACGATATACGTCTTCACGACGAAAAGCGCCTCGAACGCACAATGACGACTTCCCCTCTCTCTCTTTCTCCCCGGGAGAGATATCTCTTAACGTTTCTTTAAGTAGAATGACCCCTCTCTGAATTTTTATTTCCTTCAAGCTGCTCGCGAGAAGCTCACAGTCGACAACCCAACGTCCCTTCTCGCCCGACGTGTTTTCTTCAAACTCCTCATTGCTAAGGCAAAACTCTGAGTACAATGCTAATGCAGGAAATTATATTTACAGCAAACGAAATTTGTGTAATTATCTTTTATGACATCGGGTATACGCGTTTCCTAGTAGAAAAATTACTTGACGTCGTTCACCGTTACTCGAACTTTTAATATCGTTTTCTATCATCTTAGATATCCGAAAATTTCTATATTAAAAAAATTCTTGTGCCATTGCGACGTAATGTTCCGTGTAATATAATTAATATGATAGGTTATATTTCACGTTATAAAGTGCGCAATGTAAAAAAAGAATCTCAATTATCCTAGGAATTCGCGAAACACATTAGTAACGCGTGTCACGCATAACGAAAATCAGATGGAAAATTGATGGACGTTGGCGAGGCGAGATGGTACTTTTATTAGCAATATCGGTATGGAATCGATTGACATAAAATTCATAATAGCTCTTCACGTAATACGCTTCTGATCGCGACACATTTTTCCGCCGTGCGAGGATATTCAACCACTATGCTCCTTTGCGCTTTACTTCGCCTCAATTCATTTTATTTTCCGACACGATATTACTCTCCATCGTCTGACTGGCGATTTTATTCACAGCGGGGATTATTTTTCTACTCCTTAGAAAATAAAAATGTGACTAATAATCTTGGGTTTAATGAAAATAATTATTAGTATAGAATTAAATAATTTTATTAAATATTGAGATAATTGTAACGGAATCACAATTTCAGAGAAGGAACGTGCATACATAATACAGTTGACATCTTATAAAGAGAGTATGATAAAGTCATAAATATAATATGTAATCCAGCATATTTTCTCTCTTTCTACAACGCTTATATCATTCTGTTCTTAAAGTCTACATTATTTCCATAACTTTTTTATTATAACTTATTTGCCAATCAGTTTACGATGGAAAATACGTAAATTGACGATAAAGTCTCTAATAGGGCTTTATTAAAAAAGTTGAATACGCGTTAACTAGAAAATGAGCTGCTCCCGTTCGCATTACTTGGATTTTTCATTTTCCAAACTATTTAACGCACAATGTTAAATAGTTCGCCAATTAAGCCGCAGATTAAATTTCCGCTAAGGGAGAATTAAACGCGAACGACCTGAAGGGATGACGGGTTTCTTTTCTTTTTCGAAACTTCCCGTACATGTGTTCTACGTGTTGTAGGGAAGTAGTTCCCGCTACTTTCCGTTGATTCTAACAGTCGCACCAATTCCTCCGAAGGCCACTTAATCCACGACCCCGCGCGCATCTCAGCCCTCGTAGAAAGCCTAAGCGAAGCCATCAGGACGAAACACTTCTCGTGTCCGCCGTTTTTATAGGACCGTTAACACGCACACGCGTAAGTGTATACATGCAAAGCCCACGCGCAAGAGACGCCACGCACACGTTCATGCGTGAGCGCGCACACGCGTCGACACGTCTCGGGGGTCTAAAGATGGGCAGGAGAGACAAACCTTAAATGGAGCATCAACCCCAAATAGTATCCCGTAATGGTTTCCGAAATATCGGCTAGATCCTTTCGGTTAGAGTGTCGCGCCATTTCCTTTGAACTCAGTTTAATATTTATTAGTTTGCAGGATATTGTGCTGAAGTCTTTATTTCGTCTTTAAATTAAATTAAATCGTTATCGATTTAATATAGGATTAAATCAGATTAAATTAGATAGTTTGTTTAGCGCCGATGAAATACTTTAATCGTTTATCATCGTTTACTCTTTTAAATTTCTTTTTTTAAATTTATTATTCTTTATTTAAAGTCTCAGTAAATAATTTCTTTCACATGCAACATACATATTATATTATGTAAAAAAAAATAGTTCAATTGAGATTAAAAATAAGAAGGAGAAATAAATCAAGTGCAAAAGTTTTGTTTACGTTTGCTATACGTAAAACGTAAAACGAAGACCGCAATCTGAATATACTACCGGTGCTTAAAAAGAATTATCGCGTACGGCTTGCGACAATGACGACCATACGTCGTGACGTTCGCCATTTCTGTTCGGAGCAAAAAACTAGGCCAGTCGGATGAATAGAAACAGGCTGGGACTCGCAGTTGCGAAAAGCTCGATGATACGAGACTCGTCGATGCAGTTTGTCAGTATTCTTCTCTGCGCTCGTCAACGTGAAACAGAAAAAAAGGAGAAGGAAGAAGGGAAAAAAAATAAATCGTCGGTGATTTGCGTCGCGCGATCACAATAAGAATTCGTTCCAGCCCTTTCAACGGCACGGACAAAAGATTTAGTGCACCGATGAATCGATGAAAGCGCACTTACGATTTTGCTTGTAAATTGCGGGCACGCTCGGGACGGGAACGTAATAAATATTATACGTTTCATCGATTTTAAATCGCTGCGCTCCGTAAAAGTTTATTTTATTTAATCTTATGGAGGCGCCCAGTTTAAGTATCCTCCAACCCAGACACCTCATCCATCACTAATAGACCTCGCGTCCCTATCGATTTCGCATTCGCGGACTTCTTTATTTTCTTCTCTTATCCATTCTTCACGACCGCGCGATGTCCACGATCTTTCTCCGTATTCCGCTATATCATTACAACGTTTATTTAACCTCATCAATTGCTCTCCACCAGTTTTGTCATCTCCTATATCTGTTTTCGCAATTGGTCATATTATCATAAAGCTATTTACATTCCTTTATACATTGGACATTCAAGGAGAGCCGGTTTAATTATGTTGATTGTAAAACGCTTTGCAGACCCGGCTGCAGCGAGAAAAGAAGAAGTTTGAGTATCTGGTTGGATAGTAATCACGTCTTTATGACAGCCTTGCTAATAATAAGTCGTCTTAGATCTTAAACGCGGACGGGGGCTTATGATCCATCTGAAAGGAGAGGGCTCATTTTCGGAGAGCCTCTCCAGCCTTTCTCTCGCTAGCGCTGCCCTCTTCACCCAACCTGGGAGGAGGCTGAAGGCAGTAGTTAAGTGCAGGTCTACGTGGAGGCACAGTTATCCATCGCGCGCTTATTATATATAAACGAAGTTCTCTCTCTGTCTCTCCCGAGAAAGCGCACTCGACCTAGTGGACGCAGCAGCGAGTCCGACTCTCAAGGACGGTAATACCGATGTCGATGGCATCGTTCGTGAAAGGGTGGGAATTAGAGTATAAGCGGACTTCGGATTACGGGGCAAAATTATGAAATATGCGAAAGCAGCTGCTTCTCTACAGCCGTATAAATATGTAGTTAGCAGGGAGAAGTAACATCACTTGCAATAAAGATCACATGTAGTAGGTTAAGATAATTGAAGATTTCTTTATGCAAATTAATTTAATATCTCGGTTGTAAAAATAGAGTGTCTTCATATACCGCTTGTAATTAATAAAGCTGTACCAAAGTAGTTATTGGACACATTAATCCAATTATTGATAATATCTAGACGACTAAAATTATATGAAGTATTTATAGATAAATTTTTTTAGCGTTCATACATTGCGAATATTTTGTTTGTATGTAATATTACAGGAGATACGGGGCTTTTATTTATCAGCGAACAGTCGCGTGTCTACAGGATTATCGCGGCAAGATGGTCGCAATTCAGCGACAAGCAGAAACGGCGCGGCAAACGTATTAACACGCATCGCGAGCGCGCGGAATTGCGCGCAGTTACACAATAACCGCGATGCAACTGTTGGCGATGTAATATAATACAGCGTTCGCAGAATGGGGCGGTTTAGTCCGCCGGTTGTTTGGGGCCGAGAAGAGCCGGGGCTTGATACGAGAGACTTGGCAGCAGATATAACTCTTAGGGGGTAATTTTCCGGATATAACGCTATAAGGGAGATTGAATTGCCGCACGGCATAAGCGACGCAGGATTTAATGCAGTTCACCCGAAGGGATCTTATATACTGCGCGCGGCTTCTCGCGCGGTCAACCGCAGAAAATTCGTGATAGGAATGACGATCCACCGTCGCTTTTTGACGGAAGACATACGGTATACATCGGCAGACTCCATTATCGGATGCTCGGAACGTCCCATTTCCGTAACTGAACTAAGCTCGTATTTGTACTGACTAGACCATCGACAAGGTTGGGTGCAAAATTAATTTAGGCACACGGCTCTAATTAAACTTTAATGCTATTAGCGTGCTTCTGCAATATAAATCGTATAGGTGAAACCGCGCGGCGATACTCGGGGCCGAGGTTACGAGACGCGCACGCAAACTTTGTCGTCTATATCGCGCGCGGGCTATACAGCACGGCGGAGACGCGCATATACAGTCGGGATTAATACGTAGACGGGGTGCACACGCAGTCTACCGTCTACGCGCATCTACATGGCTGCGTGCAGATATGGTTACGGCGCGTGCGGTTCGAAATTGGTTACATGCATCAAGGGATGCAACACCACCGCCGAACGTCTTCCGTTCTCTCGGCTCTTCTTCCTCCATCGCCTCTCGGTGTTTCTCCTAGAGTGGTTGTCGCATCTTCATCCTCTCTACTGCCATCGATTAAGCATCATCTCTTAACCATAACGATGACGGGAAAAGTAGCGCCTCTCTCTCTCTCTCTCTCTCTCTCTCTCTTCTCTCTATTTGTCCTCGTTACCGGGACTAAATTTAAACCCTCTCTTGCGTGAAACGTAATCTTCGAGAAAGTGAATGAGATTTCGAGTATATCTGCGAACTGGAGCAATACAATGTGGAATGGCGAGGTTGATTTTGCATCGTCGAGATTATTCCCGATAACGGACATTCCTTAGATCGCAATGGCAAATACGAGGTTCACGAACCTACTTGGCGAATAAATTCAACCACCGCGCCACGAGAAGCAAACTCTTCCTCCGTTCCTCTTCGGTCATCCGCGAAATTTGCATTTTCCCGTTACGCGAATCTCTGACGGTTCCTTAATTATTGAAAACCCAAGTCTCGTCGTATTCGTGAAAAGGTTTCTCTTGCAAGATTGAGGAAATTTGTCTAATCGGAAATTCAGAGATCTGATGATCCGGAGATTCTAGAGGCGAACGCTCGCCACAATCTCGGCGAATTTCAAATATTTGAAAACCCGATAATATATTCGCTTTGCGTTCTAATATATATTACAGAGATACCAAAAGCTCGAGATTATTCACAAAACTGTCAAGAAAAATTAAATCTTGAGGTAGGAAATCACTGTTGAGCACATCACCTTAGAGAAATTCGTATTTCCTCGCTCATGAAGCTTTGATGTACCAACATTCGCCGTAATCGTACGCGCACGTGAGATTTCTGAAGATACGACACTAACCCTGGTAATTCTTACAAGTGCGCCCGGCGCCGCGGCCGTAGAAATTATGCAGTTGCAACGGCAGCGAAACTGCAGAGGCGTCGCCGCTACCATATGGCTGCGGTACTCGGGATGGCGTATCTCGGATACGGCGAATTCGCAAGTACGTCGTAACCACGCGAATAACGTGTCGTTATACGGTGGCGGGGGGGGGGGGGAGCGGAGAGGACCACGGAGTGGAGTTGACGCAGCCGGGGGTTGCTGCTGCTGCATCGGGGGCGAGACCATTTGTTTATAATTCCTTCGGGGACGCGGCTCCGCGCGGCGGTCGGTCCATCCCGTCGCCATCCTCGTTCCTTCCTCCCGTCCTCCCACTCGGATGAGACGAGCCGAATTTAAATTTCCCGGAATCCGCTCGCCTACTCCGCCACCTCCGGATCTAACGACTTTCTTAACGACCCTCCGCGGAGCCGTCCCCC
Source organism: Temnothorax curvispinosus (assembly GCF_003070985.1). Taxonomy (NCBI): domain Eukaryota; kingdom Metazoa; phylum Arthropoda; class Insecta; order Hymenoptera; family Formicidae; genus Temnothorax; species Temnothorax curvispinosus. The sequence continues at coordinate 215,492 of NW_020220679.1, read as the reverse complement.
ATCGCCACGACCACCATCGTTCTCCCGTACGTATATACCTACCTTCCGTACGTCTCTCTACCATACGGTTCCCGGTCTCGGGACAGCTTGACGACGACGGCGTACGGTCCATCCCGTATGCTAACCAGTCGACTTGTAACCGAGATAACTTTGAATTAGCCCGCGATTAAGGGCGGATTCGCGTAAGCGAAGGTGAAGATGGATTGTTAGCGTCGAAACCGCCACTTGCGTTACGAAGGAGACTATTAAAATAAGGAAGAAAGAATGTTATGACCAACAATCTCTCATACACACATAAAATATTTATTTCTTTAAATATATTTATTCAGGTTCGACTTTAGATATCATATCAATAATAACTTATTGATTACGACGAACTTGGCGAACTAATCTAGAAATTGTGTTAATCATGCGACGTGCAAAATTTGTGAGATAATTTATTCAGGTCATATAAAATTGATTTTCAATTGACTGATAATCTACTAAAAGAATTAATTTTCTATTCATAAAATCATTTGAAAATACCCAGCGCATCGGCAAATTACATTGTAGATTAATGGGATTAACAAGATATTGCGTTTATTATTATCAGGATCAATTTTTGGAGAAAATAGTCATATATTTTGATGTCATCCGTGTGCAGTAGATGCAAAAGTTGTTTTCGAAGCATCAACCCAAAATTGATTATTTCGAACATATAAATTGCAATAGCTCGTAATATTTCATATTTACGTCATCCATCGCATTTTTCGCACGAAGAACCGTTTTCCTCTTTTGTCTGTTTCTTTATTGTGTTTTTTTTTTTACTATCAACACATGAAACATATATTCTTTTCTGTTCCGTAGTCGAGCATCGGATCATTTTTCGTTTTCGCAGTTTGTCCTATTTGCCGCGCGGTTTTCTCTTTCTCGCTCGTTTTCACGGAAGAAGGGTTGAGAATTTATGCGGGAAATCCAAGGAATTCGCTGGAACGAATTGTCCAGAAACCGCCGGATCGTGCACCCCCGAGATTTCAAAACGATGTTTTACCCGACGTCTAACATACCCGGGATTCCCATTGCTCGTAGAGGAGGGGGGGAGGGAACAATAATTTCATTCTGCTCCGCATTCATTCCGTATAATTTTCTGCGCGCGCACGTACGATCGAAGAATTGAACTTCCGGCCGGTGTGTAGCTTTGTATTACAATCGTGACCGGGTTCGTAGTCTCGTAACGAAAAGCTCCGCTGGTCGACGCCAGACATTCCGCACCGCCGGGAGTAAAGCCCGGGTCGTATAGCGGCGACCCGTGGCTCCCGACGCCGTTTTACAAATTTACGTGAAACCCCCGCCCCCCCCCTCCCTCGTCGAAGAAGGGAACCGAATCCCCTCCGTCGTTCGCCGCTCGCGAAACTTCGTGCCTGCCCTGCGGTCGTGCAGTTTGCATTCTCGGCGTGACTCGCACAGTAAAATTTCATCTCATAATGGCGTCCGACCTTTCCGTCGCCTTACACCTTCTTCTATCTTCTCGCGCCGCGGCGGCGCGGCAGCGGCGGGTGTTGCGACTGGTCTCCACGGTGCGGAGTCGTTTCCGTTTTATTGGACAAGTTTCCCCATAAACAGGAAGCGGGTGCGCGCCGTTTTTGACTGGGTATTTATTACGTTTTTACCGTCGTCGTTGTTGTGGGGGTTGCGCGCGTGATAATGCCGCTCGTGGGAGCGAATTTCCCCCGCTTCGTTGCAACCCCCGTGAAATGGAAAAAATGCGACATTGCATGCGACAATACAACTTCTGTCGATACCTCGTAATATTCGTTTTATTAAATGCGACTATACAGTTAAATTTTTTCGATAATAAAACCGCGTGACATGTGCTGTTTTTAATTATTATTAAATATTGAAAAATAAGGACCCGCGATAAAATCTTGATCAGGCTCATGAATCTCGCGAGCTTGCTAAATAAGTATCGTTAGCCATGCACTTGAGTTTTGCAGGTATACCTGGCTGCGCTCCTCGTTCCGCGCGAGGAGAGCAGCCTTTAATTAGCGAACGGAGCTGTCAAAGACTGCCGGTAAAATGGAACGAGAACTGCCGCAGCTCTCGCAGTCTACGTAATTGGACGAATCTCGTCGAGTATCGTGTTTCCAGAGCGGATCATAGAACGACGGCGCAAGAAATAAATATTTGTAAAAGATGTGATTGATATCTTTGAAAGTTACTGGTGTATTAACTACGATCTCGCGACGATAGAACTGAGTATTTGTATTATCTTCGACAGAAATGACGACGACGATGATGACGATGACGAGTGACGCGTATTTAAGCCGATTTCGAAGAATAAATCATGCGAATTTGCGCACTTTGATTCGCGAAGATGGAAGCTAGTCGGATATACAAGATATTAGTCTTATTAACATGTCGCAACAGCCATCAATCGTTTTTATTAAATATGTCAAACATAAGCTTGCCTTGATTTCTAGAGTTTCTAGAGATCGGTTATTATCTTAACATCTGCAGTGTTATTTGGTTAACAAAAGCAGTCGTATCGATATACCGCTATATCCTTAATCGTTTTTTTTTTTTTTTAAATAAAATTCGATAATTGTGCTATAATTTAAGGAGTAACTAATTATAAGTATGCTATTATTGAATGGTAATCGTATTATCGGAAACTAAAAAAGAGCGTGCGCTAAAACGGAAAGATATTTGTAAGGATTTTATTGTTTGAGTCAATACGCAGGGTATCGGCTTTTCTCGGTTGCTACGAATACAATGGAGAGAGCAACAATGGCGAGGTGTCGTGTCGGGGATTGCCAGAAATCCCGTGGAAATCTTGATATGAAACGGATAATGTATGCCATGCATTTGTGTGTGCTGTTTCGCGGCGGCGATATCGCTTCCAGTTATTTTTAAATGGTATCCAAACTGAATCCAAACATTGTATTTTATTTTTAATCAATCTTAATTCAATTTCGAATTTATTTTACGTATGAAACTAACGTGAAAATTCTATCGCGATTTAACAAAAATCGTCAGATATTCTCACAAAGAGCCAGGTTATATTATTAACGTCTCGAATTATTTTTATTAAATCCTGCTCTCTACAGTTTTTGATACATCGATACACTCACCCGCTCTCTTTGCTCTCTTTACACCTCTCTTATGCTCACTCATTCGTTCGTGGCACGCCATGTTATAATTTAAAACCTCTCCTCTTCGGTGAAGGCAAAGCACTTTTCCACAGAATGAAAGCTAAAGAACGTAAGAGCGTCATTATACCGCTTGCTCGAGGCAGCATTTGAAATTCCTCTTCACGTTTGTATTTCCTATATACAAACGTTCGGCACTCGCGGCTTTCTTTCCGGCAATCGCCGATTTAATTAGGTGGATCGATGCACGCAGTGATACATTGATACTTTTGCCGTGCCTTACGTTCCTTATTCCGCGCGGATATATTTTTACCGAAGCAATTTGTTTCCTCTTTTTTAACTCAAAAGCCCGCGGATGAATCCACCGTAATGAAGACTGTACAGCAATCTAGAAGCCGGCACTTGCACGCAATGCTTTTCACTATTCATGCGTCAGATTCATGCGCCCGAGAAAAATTTTTTTAATTATCCTCACATATTCGCATAAAGTGAGAGAGGCTTTCGCTTCTTTTATGTCGATACGCGCGTCCGTATAATTTCCCCGTCTAACACACACGAAACACAAACAAGTACTAATTTAGCGTTCGCCACATAAAAGCACGCGAGGACGCACATCGTGCGTAAAAATGTTGCCTACTATGGTTACATAAAATTTCCCTATTAGTCCGCTAGGTACTTGTATCTTAAGCAATCCCTCCTGATGATCGAATTTTTTCTCAGCGAGTTACAATTTCAAGTTAATAATTTCCACGATCATCCAATATGTCACCGAAAGTCTGACAAAAGGAGATTGGAGATATTTTTGATTTTATATAAAATTTAAGTTTTCGAATCGAATATCGTGAGAGAGACACAGAGGAGGATCATCAAATTGTAATTCAAGGATAACATCCCGTTCCCTGCCTCCCCCCCGCCCCCCTCTAGTTCAATCATATACCGTATTCATCGACCGCGTTGGAATTTAAAACGAACTGTTTGCTCGCGACACGTGCGTGGTTTCCGTGCTCGTCTCCTGTGAAATTCCGTTGTCCCTAAAGCGCGCTCGTTTCCAGTCGGGGCACGATTTTTCGGCGTGTTAACCCCGAGGTCGAAAATGCACCCTCTACGAAAGGGACTTCGCGGAGTTAATGCCGGAGGGATGAAAGAGGGGGTGGTAGATATACGCAAATTTCGTGGGTGAATTCGCCGTAATAGAGCATCGGCCGGTTCATCGCGTATTTCGCGCAGGGGGTGATGTCGCGGGGGACCGTGAAGGGCGGATGCAGATAGCGGCTCTCCCGCACGTGACCGCGGGTGAGAATGATAGAGAACGACCACTCTATAGTGCGCGTCTGGGAGTTGGGACGCGCTCGGTACATAAATACAGAGTACAGCGACGTCATCAACAATTCATCGCTATTATTAGCGGCGTCCTAACGGCACTCTGCAACGGGGGTTCTCGGGGGGTGGTTGCAATGGGAGGTACGCGGAAAATGGTGTGGGGTGGCGTGGCGACGAGAGAGAGAGAGAGGAGGAGAGGGAGAAAACCGGCTTCTGGAACACGACTGCGCGACTACACGAACGTCTAATCTGCATGACTAACTATGCAGTTTACCCCTTGCTCAAGTTGCCCGTCGCTGCCGCCCCGTTGCCGCTATACGGAAATTTGCCGCGTGCCGAAAACGGATCGCGTTATTAACTGGTTACGGATAACTACGAACGTATTAAATCACCGGTTTTACGACGGCCGTTCGCGTGAACAATTTTATCACCGTGACACGCGAGTTGCTGTTAAATGAATTGTTACATGATACTCAAAGTTATCGTGATAATCGCTTTTATGGATTTTTATGAAGTCTATTATTCGATGTGTTGCGATAAAATAATCGTTGAAAATGGTTGGAATTATTACGATAAAATTTATTAAGATAAAACTTTTTTAAGAACTTGTTTTTGTATTCTATAATAAAGGAAATAAAAATATTAATCCATCGGGTGATGATGTATTTAGATTAGAAAACACATTTTTTACTGTGATTTTATTGATATATGACTTTAAGTGGCATTAGTGGATCTTACGTGGCAAGAATCGTCTGCTAATTATATGGAGAAAATAAAGTGCAAATTAAAAAAAATATTATTTTTATTACAAGATATATTTATTCTCTGCAAGTAAATACTTTGAACGTATTCTACAATGTATTAATAATTCGCAACTTAACGAAAAATAGCAGTCGACAAGGTAAATCGATTTTCGTCAGTAAGCATCTAAATTAATCATATAAATTAATTAATTACACGAAACAATTGCTCTTAGAGACAGATTTATTTATTATAATGCGTTGCACGTTAAAATATATCTCCGCGTTATTATGTTAAAATATGTCGCAGCAATGGCAGAAATAATCGGATTGACCAATAACGAATGCATAAGTTATTAAACGTATATCCGATCTTGTTGTTGTATTTTCATTAATGTTTAACTGCATTATTAATAAATTCCAACTGTTTGAATGTGACTTTTACGAAGGTATAATTGAATTTGCTAACGGCTCTTGTAAAGTCCTCGAACGCTCGATCAACATAGCTCGTATATGTATCCGTTATATGTCTTTATTTCGCATTTCGCGCTATCGCCCGCGCGGAATTTAACTCGAAACGCGGAAATGAGAAGAGGAGTTATGGCTTCCATGTTGTTTGCTCGCGTTGAAATTTTTCTCGAGTCTTCCGCTTTTAAAAGACGTGGTTAAAATGGCATCGTCGTGAGTAATGCGACGAAGGAAGTGCACTCACGCCTTAATTTTCACATAGTTAACGATATTTCGCGAGCGGGAGCATGTACCCGGATTAAGGAAAAGATGTCGGACGTAATCGCATAAAGAGGAACGGATCGCAATTTTTCCTTTCCTACGTGACCTCCTACTCGACGTCCGTCGTCGTTGTCCTCTCGTACACGCCGATCCTCACGCTCCACGGTATTAAAATTAATGACGCGATCCAAAACGCTTGTTCTTTCCTTCTGGGCATAATGAGCGTTAACACGGCGCGTGCATTTGTAACAGACAAGAACATACCATGCTGCCCGTGATTAATTGACATTTAATGTCGTTCCGATAATTAAACTGCACTTACAAAATATATAAAGCTTCAATATTTATCGAGAATCTTTAATTGATTATTAAATAATATTTCAAATCACTTTTCAAATAGAAAATCTAGAATTTTTATATCGTTGCATCAGTCAAATGTCGAGGCGCATTTATCTGCGAAATAAGAACGAGAACCGAATATCGATTGTTGCTTTTATTTTTTTTAACGGGGTGCAAAACGTCGCGACGCAGATAGAAAGTGAGACTGCCACCTGAACGTTAAGGAAAAGTCGTGACTGTCGGTCGTGTTAACGAGTTTTGTCTAAGGTGAGACGTAACAATGGGTTACTTTAAAAGTTCCGCGTAGATAGGATGAACGACAAAATTATAGCCGGAGTTAACTTTCACGAAAGTTTATACGAGTTAACTTGCTTCCGTCCGCCGAAGTCTTCACGCTCTCGCCCGACGAGCGACGCGCCACGGCGCGCTTTATGGACATCTGCGAGATCTCACCGCCTTCTTCTTTAATCACTGACAATGTATAAAGTATGTGCATTAACTTCGTTAGCTGCTCAAGCAATTTAGTACCGCCGCGTGAGGATTAATTAGTATCAGGGAGCCTTGATAACGCTGTCGCGTTAATACTCTCGGAACTTTCGCACCGACGAAAATTCCTTCCGGATCTATCACATCCTATATCTATGTATAGAGTATAGAGGGAAGAATCACGCGGAGTTTCTTGCGGGACACTGGTGTACGCTTTAGGAGAATATAGCAGAAAAATATTTCGCATCCGACACACACCAGGAACTCAATTCTCATGCAAATGCGGAACACCTACGCCTCTTCCCTCCCCCTCTCTCTCTCTCTCTCCTGCCTTCCCTACTCTCTGCATCCGACGGCAATCTTTGTTTTATTCCGTACATTTCAGAGGACTCTAAAATATATATATACTCCGAGGGAGACTGTCTGCTCCAGCAGGAATCGCGCGCATTAAACTTTTGTTGCTCCTCGGGCACCTAAATCTCCTATCTCTCGCCATAAACCTTAATGTCCAAATCGATATTCATTTCAAACCACCTTTTGCCCGCGGTGCTTAAAACGCGTCTCTGACGCGTTTCGAATAAAAGTCGAGAGCTTTGCGGTATCCGTCTAGAGAAACGAAATGTGGGGCAAACTTACAAGGGAACACTGCCGACCCGAACTCATCAATTCAAATAAAACTTTGTGAATATATAGGAGACGCGAATAATGGTACGCCTCGCTCGTGCCCAACGGTCCTTTAAAGTCTTGGTGTCTAACTTTGCAGTTGAACACGGGCGATACCATTTTCTCGCGTGCAAATGTTACCTTGAAGGTAGAATTGTAATACTCAGAATGACAGCAAACGGCACGCTGACGACAAATTGCGATAATTAATAGCGGCACGTTAAACGCAACAGAAATTATGTATATAGAGAAAATTCAGAATGTTTTTTTTTTTAGGACAAAAAACATCTTTGAGGAATACCTTCTAATATTTTTTCGGTTGAAAGTATACCGTTAATTTTAAAAATTAATTGTATTCTCTTAATTAATAAACAAATACAAGTTGGCCACATTTTCTCGTTGCAGTTTAGATTTATGCACTAATACACTTAATCGTTTATGTTACGAACGAACATGGGAAAAATGCACCACGCACGGTGACGCAGCGCGAATGCCTCGACGTCCTCGTGAACCGCCGCCGGTATTTTCGATTCTTCCTGAATTTCCGCGCGGAAAGGAAGGTTCGCCCACGAATGAGCATACACGGACATTAACCCACCGTCACGCGAGGAATTTCGCCGATCGACTTTCCCGAAGAAATTTGGCTTTACGCAAAGCTACGCGCGAGAACGGAGATATATTCCGGGCACGTTTCAAACGGGAGAAGATCCCCGTCGAGCCCCGGCGGAAGGGAATTCTCCTTTTCCGTTCCAAGAGGATACTCGAACCGCCTCCTGTATGAGCCGCGAAAATCGCGGCGCTTTATAACGCTACATTAACCGGCAATCTTCTCGTCCGCTGCACCGCGCGCGGCGATGGTATCCGCGAACCTGTTCTCAGAGATGTCGGAACGTCGATAAAACTTTTAATTACTTTCATCCGAGGAGAGAAAGGTTAAAGAGAAAGGATACGCAGCCAGTCGGTCGCCAAATCGTCGTGATATTTTTAGGAAATGGCTGCTCGTGTGTCCGTAAAGGGAAAGATCTCTCTAAAAATAAAATGTATCTTGGATCTTTCTCATATTGAAATTTTGCAAGACGCTTATTTTACATTTACGTGTCGTTCACTTAATTATGTACAGTTGTAATTAGCTTGTATATTAAAATTACATGTCGCGCAATTGTACTGCAGGTACCAGATGCCTGGCGGAGTTACCCCGCCGCGCTATAAATATTTAATTAATTAATTCCCGCGAAACTTCCCCTTCTCTCTCGTAGTTTATTGAACTTACGGCGGCTTCTCCGTCCTTCTCCTTTTTACACTCCACGAGCTCGGTTATCTCGGTTATTCACGCGGAAGGCTTAATTAGAGAGACCCTTTATACAGTTACACCGGAGAGCAACGTCGTTAGATCTTTGTTGGACCTTTCGCGATGAAAACAGGGGAAAAGGGACGATACTGCTCGGAGACCGGTAACGAAGTTCGCGGGGCGTGCTCACCCAAGACAGGATGTTACGGGCGACGTGAGTTCTGTTAACTCTCAGAAACCCGAGACGCGGCGGGGGTGAGTTCCCCGAGTTTTCGTGTCCCGCTTTCCTTCCTTCCTTACCGCCGGGTTACTTCGTGTCCGTTTCGTCTCCCTCGGCTTTTCTTATTACTTCCGCGAGTCGGTCTCGAGAAGGGAGAAGACGCGGCCAGATTCGAGAAGCGACGAACGAGGAAAGGAACGGGCGGCCGGAGAAAGTGGTGGAAGCGAGTATATTTACAAGTTTTAAGAGAAATATTAAGCGAAGAGACTCTCCCCGCGGCGATAAGGGGGAAGTTGAGTTATCGGTGCACTTTGCATAATTTATCCCTGCGTAATGCTTTCCCCTCCGCGGGATGGAGAAGGAATAAGTTGCCGCATCTCTTCCGGCCGCGGCGCGGCGACATCGATCGAGAGCACGGGCATTGTTACGTGTGTTTATTCGCTACTCCTCGTATGTCGTGTAAACAACGCGACGCGCGAACCATCGATCTAAACAAAGTGCCATTAAAACGCGATATGTTCTTCGAATACCGCCGAATATCGTCGAAATCTCAGCGGTAGCGCTCCTCGGCGCGAATGTTTACTCGAAACCCAGGACTGAAGAACCCTTACGTGCGAGACCGTAAAATTAATTAAAGTGCAGTTCCGAGCGAAAAAGTACACGTGCAAACGCGAGTATATTTTTTCTTTATTTTATCTCTTTTGACAAATAAAAATGATTGAGGATTTTTATTCCATAATTTGACGCTCTTGGAATTACTTCAGCGAACGTTGGAAATATACGTCTTGTCGGCGAGATGTAAAAATGCAACTTAATATTCCGAATTCCGCATGCGGTAGGAGTAGAAGACGAAGGCGTCAAGAAAAACGAAACGTATTTGCGGGACGTGACGAGATATTGAAAATCTTGCGAATCATCCCCCTGAGAGCGCCAGGTCGATCGGCTGTGTCGTCGAGAGAAAGACGGCTGCTCCCCCGACGATTTGTTTACATCGCGCAAAAACGAGGTGCTTTTGATTGCCGCGAGGCCAAACGTGAGGGGGGAGGGAGGGATATACGCCCCCATTGGGTGGTATCGCCATTGAGTCCTTCACCCTGGTATTCTCGCAAAATCTTAACGGCAAAGTGCGAATTTCATTTCCCTGACGGAAAACCGCCTTTATTTGCTGCGGCAACGGCTATATACGGGAGGTATCGAAACGGGAGGCGACGAAAATCCGCCCCATGTGCCGGAGATATATAAAACGGCTATATTGCCGTAGTCATATCGCCGATAAATAAAAGCAGCGACGCGGACGCACAAGGCGGTATCGTACAAGCGACGTGGCGTGTCACGCGGTTAATCGAACGGCGACGAGCGGCTCGTGCTGCACTTTCAAGCTCGTAACTATAAAAATACCATTAATCCGTTTGTACATTAACGCGATGAATCATCGTGCGGTTCGAGGAAAGAGGCGAAAACATCGTAAAACCCGAAGATCTATCACCCGCGATAAAATCACGAAAGTGTAGCTTCTAAATCGAAAATTAAATGCAGCTTACGACCCGTGTCCGACTTCACATATAATCAGCGAGAGAAACGTAGAATTACGAAATGACTTGGACAGCAGGAGCAGACCGCGGGTGCAGACCTTATCTTGCGCGAAGTTGTTTATTTTATGCACGCGCGATGCGACAAACGGAATAATAGAATAGAGTAGAATAGCACCAGGGACCTCTCCGTTTTCTTTTCTTTGGAGAGAGGGTACATCTAATTTGCAGTTCCGCGGTGGCAATCAGTGACCGACGTATAAACGACGAGACCGCCGCGTTTGCGTTCGCGATAAAAGGGAATTTACACCCATTCCTGGGTCGCGAGAGGGTGCGTGAGCGGAATTTCACGCGTCCTTATCGAACGTGGCACTTTAAAGCACGTAGCGCGAAAGCATCAGATGGCATATACAGAGCCACTAAGCCCATTGAGATAGAGACTATTACGCCATTACTGCTATTACTACTGTTACTACTGTTACTGCAGTTACGCGGTATGTGCATAATTGTAATTGTATTAGAGGATATATAAATGTTTTGCCTCGTGCTGCGCGGATCGTTGCGGACAGAAAACTGTTAGACAAGATAAATGCCCGCAAAAAGGAATCGGTAGCTCTGGAAACGCAAACTTTTTTCATACGCTCCGCATTAATCTAAGAACAAACACATTTTGATTTATCTTTATACTGTTTTTATCAGAGATTTACTGAACATTATCATCCAGACACCGCAGAGAGAGGGCGGATCCAAGAGGTCATTCGATATTATCGTAGTCGGGCACAGCCGGAACGAATCGCTCCTACGAAATGATCCTCACGAAGTGAGTCAGTAGTTCAACCGTGCTATCTATCTGCAGCGAAGCTACGTTTCGCATCCTAAATATTCGTTGATAAATCATGAGATCCCGTTATTCCGAACGAAATTATGCATTATGAATCATTCATACGCGAATTTAAGCCCGCCAAAATTAGATCTGCGAATCTCGCAACCCGTTAAAATTATTATATCTGATAGAATAGCAGTAACAATATAGCAATCATAATTATGTGATAGAGATATTTGTATATTCATATTGTTAATCACCAATATTAATCATAAAGTCAACGAAAATTTATCTTTAAAGGTGATTTTGGCCATTATATAGGAAGCCGCGAAGCGATAATTAACGCCCAACAACTTTGTAAAAGCGTTTTTCAAAGTGAGATACGAACGATTCGTTAGTAATTTACCGTAATGTACGGAGCGGCATGGGAATCTTTGGCAAAATATCGAATAGCATCAGTATGCCTTTCACACAGCGAGACTCCAGCACGTATATTGAATAACCGAGGCAATTCCTGAAATGAAATTCCACCTACGTAGCACTAAATCGTAATTAATATCGTGTTTCCGCCAAACTAGCTCGTTAATCAGATTTTATTCCGTGCAAGGACGCATTATTATGACGATCGCATAACCGGGAATGTGGCTCATTACGCAAACGGTGGTCGCAGCGCCCGTGCCGCGCCGTGCGCGTACGTGTACGTGTATACGTGTCCATGAAAACCGCGTGTGCGAGTGCACTGTTGATAGCGCGAGCGCGGCTGAGATAGGGATCCAGGCTCCAAAGGGATAATCCCCTTTCGTGAAGAGCTCTCGGCGAGGGAAAGAATTTATTAATGGGACGTGAGCACTCATTACCTAACGCTTATCAGCGAGCTTATCGGCGACGGAGATTTGTCACGCGCGGTATAATAAGACGAGGTCCGACTAAAAATCGTCTAACCGATTCGAAACGCGAAGGTAATATTCGCGATCGGAAATTATGGAAATTCCGAAAGAAGCAAATGAAGTGCAAGAGTTGTGGGTATCAGTTGCTAGCACGTTTTCAGAATTTTAATTTGAAGTCGATTGAACTTGAAACTAATCTTAAAAAACGTTATTCCTGAAGAACGTTTAATTTTGTCGGAGGTATTTTTTCACGAAGCGATTTATTGTGACCAAATCATTACTCGATAATATATGAAGATCGTGAACGTGTCGTTAATAGATCGAGGTATATTAATGATCGTTCTTCAGCTTCACCTCATCTTATCGTGTAAATAGCCGTCTTTTGAGATTCACCGGGATCACAAAGGACGAGACCCTAAGATTCGTCCCAGAATCGAAGAGCGGAGAAAATGCGGGTGATTTGCTCCCCGTGCCAATCGCCGAGCGGCAGGAGCTTCACGAAGAAGGGCGGCGCCATTTGAATAATTTCACAGGAAATTACCACTTGACACTGGTTGCTCCTAGATCCTGGAGGGATAAGGATTTTCCGACTCTATTTGTCGAGTGCGCGACTCCATTATGTGACGAGGAATATTAAAATTCAAAGGGAGATTCGTCCTGATAAAAATGCGATATCGTAACGAAGGGGAGGGGGGGGGGAAACGTGATACGGTCATCCGACGCGGATAAAAAAAGGAAGCGGAAACCCGGAAAAGAATGCGATACGATGTAACGAGAGCGCACCGCCGCCGCTGAAAAGAAGTTCGGATAACGAGTAAGGTAATTACAGCCGCGCTGCACAAAATCGTATATGGCAAAATCCCGCGCTTTGTAATCCAATCGGATGTATCCGCGAGTTCGAAAGTGCTCAAGAACACGCGGCATCGTCGCGCCGTGCTTCGTTATGCGCTTCGGTTTTTCGCGTATCATGCAAATGCTCGCTGCGACAAAGGGAAAAGGTCTCTTTTTCCTCTCCTCCCCCTCTTCTCACATCCCCACCTGCCCCAACCCTCCGCCGTGTGGTGCTCGGACATTGATTCGCGCGTAACATAATCCGAAAGCACCGGAAACAAATGAACGAGAGCGGAGCGACTGAAACGGAAGACGGCTAAACGAAAGTAAAGATAGAAAATATACATTAAAAAGAAAAAAGAGAGAGAAAAGGAGACGACGACGGGTGGTATGGTATGGGGTGACAGAGGAAGGAAGGGTACGACAATGGGTAGTCGGGGGCTGGTGAGCTCTCGAGGGCTAGCGTTTATTAAATCAACAAAAGCCCCTCGGGGGATGGTTTTCAGATGCGAGTACTACATCTGCTACAGAAAGCTTTCCGTCGTACTTGTCCTGCCTTCCACCCTCCCTCCTCAAACCATCATCTCGCGTTCTCTCTTTCTCTCCTTCGCTCCCTCCGACCTCGCCCGCCACCCCTGGTTTTCTGTCAGTCGCTCGCTCCTCTAACCAGGTTCCTCCTTCGTTACACTTTGCGGTTTGTTCTGGCTGGCGATTACGACACTGATAAGGGGAAGATTCGCCCCCGAGAGAAAAACCCTTCGGGTAGTCAAAACCAGAAGTGCCGCGACGCTCCTAATGAATTACTTTGGATTTAAGACGCCTTCTTGTTTTTCGCCGCGCTTCGCCCTCGGCTTTTGTTAAACTTCTGTTATTAATACCGAACCCATTTTATGTGTTATGACGAGAATTTGTTTTCACCGACAATTGTATAAATATCGCAGTATGATTGTGAAAGATATTAATAAATCAGTCGTGATTTATTTAATGCTGCTATATTATAAAATATCTATGCATAACTAATGAGCTTCTGATCTAACAATGAGACACATTACGAAATGATGCAATGATGAGCTGCACAAAAATATGTTACAACATATAAAAGAGTTGTATAAAAAAAAATTTCTGATTTAATAATATAATAACGTATTTTGTAATGTACATTTCAGAGAAAAAAAAATGATGGCTAGAACCGTGTTAGCAGCGAAGAACGTCGCTCAGTCGTCTGATAAAAGTTGACTTTTGCGAGCGCTCGTTTCGCGCATGATTATTCTTTCAATCCAATATTTCGTTACTAGTGATGCGCGAAAAACTAATTAAACGAATATCAATTATGCTCGTTCGCGCGAGTGACTCGTGTGTGTCCCCGAGTACATTAACCCGTTCTATTTTCGTTGTCGAGATGCGCCGTAATAAATATTTTTCGCGGCGTTTCACTGGGAGAACGCGGTATCTCAATCGCCGTCGGTCGCCGCGACAGCAAAATAAACGCAGACATCGACTATGCCGGACACGTCGTTATTAATGTGCCGGCTATTTCCTGTCGCCACAAATTATTATCCGTATTATCGCTATATCAGGTCGGCGAACGGCGAATGTGTTTACATCGCGCGCCACATCGGGACAAATCGATAGCCGCGTGCAATATTCCTGAGCTTGCAGCAAATAGATCCGAATGATTCTTGGAAATTGGTAAAATTTTTAAGGGGTCGAGTCGCCAATACACGCGACTTACCGTCGACATTGCGAATCGACGTGTCATCTGCGAAACTCGTGATCGCGGAAATTAGGACGGTCTTAATCCTCCACTAAAGAGCCGCGTAACAGTCGCGGCACGTCGCCGTCTCGAATCCGCGTTATCGCGGCTTGAGCGAGTCTCGCTTAATTAACATTAAGACTTGGAACAGGCATTAAATTGTAAATCCGTTCGCTCTCCGCTTAAACGGCCGAGCAACGAGATGCTCTACAAAGATGAATGTGGGCTTTTTAGATTTGCCGGAGAATCCGCGCGCGTCTTGGTAAGTTAGCCAATTAGCACGGGGAATGAAGTAATCGGAGGAACGATTTTATTGCGTGAATAGAAAATAGAAAAGCGATGAACGTCATTATTCAGTAAAATCGTTAAAGCTTGCCTTCGCGTGATGTGATATAAGCTGATTCGCCCCTAATGCGCGCTATCATATGGAATACATCTTTTTTAAATGTGCAACTTTGATACATCATTCATCTCCGTCGCATAAAAAGCCGACCTAAAAAGGAGTCATTAGCATACGAGTCAAAGGATAGAATATCGCGAATGGCAATAGCCTGTGTTACTGTGTATACGTAGAATGTATTTAAGTATAGATTAATATATTAAAAGATGATGTACACACCCTGGCTTTGTGTATTTGATAACGTGAAATTTAGACGGAGATGACATAACGTAAAACGTTTGCTAATGAGAAACCGGAAACTTGCATTCGAGTAACAAGTACCGCTTTGAGAGTGCCTCTCGGGAAAGAAGACTAAACACTGAGATCAGACAAACAGGAAGTGGTACACTAAAAATTGCTTTGATGCTCCCCCTCTCCCAGTCTCATCACTAGCCGAGACGCGCGCGGAGTGCTTCCGGTTTCCTTTCGAAGCGTCGGGTGACGGAAGGGAAGGCCGCGAGGAGGATCGAAGTACGTCAAGTTTAGCGAGACCCCGGATGATTGTATAACGTCGTCGGTCGATCCGGGATATACATGGTCGGGGAACCAACCTGCGTATTATGTAATCTTTTCGCGCGACGAGGGAGTCAGTGATCCATCGCCAGTCACAGTACGTTTGCATCCCCTCTTTCCCATCGACATTTCAATCTTAACAAATCCGCCAACACAATGGCACTCTCTGCCTTCCCCCCCCCCCGCCGTCCGTTCCGTTTCTTCTGCTTTTCACCGTCAATATGGGTGCAGCCGGTGTATATACGGGAAAAGAGAAACGGGAGCAAAACGAGAGGAGCTCGTGTGCTCGGCTCCTCTCTCCGGTCCAGGCTAAAAATACTCCTCCCCTTCGCGCGCTACCCCACCCGTCTTCTCGCTCGTTCTCCCTTTCTCTTTCACTTCGTTCCTTCTTCCGCGCTTTTTCTAGATCTCCGTTCCACGCGCTTACCTCGCTCGCAGTCCAGTCGACCCCCTCTGCACCTTGCTTGCACCAAACCGCCGCTCTCTGGCTATAAATAAAAAAAGAAGGAAAAAAGAAAAAGTAGCGAGAGCAGCGTGCGCGCGCGTGCGTGCGTGATGCGGGTGTCTCGGGTGTAGAATAATTAGAAACGGCCCTCTCTTGGCTCGTCCGCAAAAGAGGAGTCTGACATCTCGCGCAAACATTTCCCATCTCGCGCGGTTTCCTATATACTAAAACCGGGATTTTGATAGCGTGTTATCTTTCTTCTAATTTCGCCTCTCATAAATCACCTCAGTCATTCGACGATTACGTGCCCGTTGTGTCTTCGCGCAATTTCACACAATTAGCGTTCAGACGCCACTAGAATTATTGTACAGATCCGGCGTACGTTCTTTTCTTGGCTCTCCGCCACGGCGCCGAGTCGAGGATCCCGCGAAAGCGCGGGGACCGGAATCTAATAAAGAAAGGAAAATATGCTTCGCGGACGCGAATATATATTTCGAAAGTTCGGCGGGATTAGCGTACTTGGGCGCGCACGTACTTCGCGCGCTGTTACGTGGCCCCGTTCCGCGTCTCTGGCGAAGTCTGCCTCACTTCCGGCGAAGTTTCAAGACGTTCTGTCGGCGGGTGTCTAAACGCGGGGGAACTTGCCGGGAAATCTACGGTATATTGTGTACGTCGCATTATATTGGACACCACCCCTGCTGCGCGCTCCTAGTCGCTCATGATCAGACTTCCACGGGACTTGCATAGACTGCATGAGAGCATCACTCTTTTCATAGTCGACGAAGTGGTTCCAATCAGCAGTCTCAGTCCTATAATACTATAATCGCTAAATCTGTTTCTGCATACGTATTTCACTTTATTTATTTATTTATTTATGTTATATTTTATTGACGTTTATAGTCTTACAGTGACAACATATAAATATATGTTGTCGCTTTTTCTTAAAGATGAAGACATAAAGCATGTCTCTGATTCTCGAACGCTCACGAACGAAAGTGATTATTTACCGAAGTTAGTGGTCGTTAGTGAATCTATCCTAGCGTATTCAGGCACATTTACATCGCAAGCCGGCGCTCAGCGGAGATATTTTTGGGCCGCCCTATGCGCGCTGGATGATTCACGCCACGGGAGAGAGGACGCTCAAACGTCCAAAGAGATTCTGCGGGGGGACTTAAAGATGGATGGAGCGTACCGCGTGAATACACCTCAAAGCGCGCGTCCACGAAATGTAGTATACAAAGTATCTTAAACGATGTTTATCCCGCGGTACCGTTATCGGTTCTACGGACCGTCGATGACGAGGGGAATCATTCTTTCCTGTCGCTGTTATGGGCATCTATTAAGCCCGGTGTCCACGATGCAAGAACTGTGTCCAAGTTTCGGTTTAAGCCAATGAAACTGCTACTTTTCTGTAAGAGCTGCAAGTTTATCGGCTTAAATCGAAACTTGGACACAGTTCTTGCATCGTGGACACCGGGCTTTAGCATACGGGCAATAGGCAAACTTTTTCGCATACCTACTCCAAAGTGCCTTTCGGCCTGCTGATGGTTTCGGGACAATCCCTCTCTGACGAATAACTCGAACTTTCGACGTGTATCATCGCCGCTGAATAAAAGCTACGTGGGGAAACATATTATGGAAAACATATGGCCGTAATAATCCCGCCGTTCATACGAAATAAAAATCTGAATATCGATCGGCACTTTTTGTCGAGAGAATAATTCATC
The DNA here is from genome assembly GCF_003070985.1 of Temnothorax curvispinosus. Classification (NCBI taxonomy): domain Eukaryota; kingdom Metazoa; phylum Arthropoda; class Insecta; order Hymenoptera; family Formicidae; genus Temnothorax; species Temnothorax curvispinosus. Next base: position 197,632 of record NW_020220679.1, on the reverse strand, counting down.
ATAACGGGATTATTGCGTCAATATATACGACACTTTGTGTATTATTATAATGAAAGAGTCGTTATACCTACACACGTGATGCTATTGCAAATAATTAGTGATATATCAAAGTACATCAAATGTACTTTACGCTGACCTTTTCTTTAATATTGTAGCAAAGTAAAATGTCAATAATTTTAACATTGTTAAATATATTTTTTGAATTTAAAGTTAGATTCGTTCTATAATCGAAATGTTCGGAAAGTGTCGCAAGATTGTTTTATGCCTTCCAGAAAATATTTCACGTTTTCGCAAGTCGCGCAAAGACATTTACAAGATTTTCCTTGTTAACTGATGTAATTTGCTTTACTACTGAAAAAAGATATTTGCTCGCCATTAGCGTAGCGTCTGCCGTGCATTAGCGACGCTATTATTATCGTGTTTGCCTTGCAGATACGCGCGCGGTAACAGCGCGTCTCTTTGTTCCTCGTGAATATGTTGCACAGGCAAGTTGCGAGCTCGTAACTGAGCAAAATGTGCGTATCTATTCCGACCCAGTTTACTTATGACTGGTTTCAATGCGCTTATGCTCGATTCCCGATTTAGTTAAACGTGACATTTTTTCGCAAAGGTATTACGCCGATTACGCGCGGGGGGCACTGAAGTATTATCCTTTTGCATTAGAATTATTTGATTCGTCATTAATTATTCAATATATCTCGAATGTGTCTTTTGGCAGACTTTTTTTGTGTAAGAGAAAGATCTCGAAAAAAATGCTATTATTATTTTATCTTTGTCGTATAAAGTCCATAAGTATGATATCAACTGAGAAATCCGTCTATTTTCGTCCAAGCGAGATTTATCTTTATACTTGCGCGCCGTAGAGTATAAAAAATGTACCTATATACGGTATATCGTGTATCTAGAGACGATAACGCCTTAAAAAAACATGACCGCGCACGGTTGCGTGCGCCTACACTTAAATCTGGAATTCAGGAACAAAGGGATAAAGAGGGATAGGAGGGGGAAGAAAAATACCGAGGTCGGAGAAAAGAAGAGCAGCCGGGGGAGGAGAAAAAAAATCGAACTTAATCGACCGGAGCCACGAAGGAAAAAGCAACGGCGGCGCGCCGGCAACAGTTTTACGATTTTGGGCGCGAGGCTGAAGGAATGGCGGAAACGACGGGGGTGTATATACGGCCGAGAGGACGAAGCGATGCGAATTCCATTCCATTAGTCGGCCGTTAACGATCGAACGTGTTCGCTCGTCCGTGTGCACGCAGGATATATCCACGGAGAGAGGTCTTTCGTGGAGGTCCTGCGGAATGCAGAGAGAAACCTGCTACCATCCTCTGTTCGCTCTGACCCAAACCCACCCCTCGTCGGGCCTCGTTTTTCCATCCCCGCGATCTCTCTCCGGGACGGCGTAAAGGATTTTCGATTACGTTTTGTCGCCGCTTTTGTTCCGCTTCGTTCTGTTTCGAGCCCACTTCACGTGGCCCTTTCGTATCACGCAAAAAAAAATATATATATATATCCCATGCCTCTCCTCCGATTCTTTATTTAACCGGCATTCGATCCTTTTCCCGAGGCCAACCTATACAATTTTTTCCGATTTCTCGAATTGCGTTCCTCCTTACCTGTAAAATTACATTCTTGCGAAATTGACTTCGAGTTGGACAGCAATGTAGTTATTAAACTTATCGCTGAAGTAAACGTTGATGTACTTCGCGAACGCAATTAAAATAGGTAAATATAAATACGTGGTTTATTTATTAAACGGAGAAAGGCGATTGGATATACGAAACTTTGAGAAACCTAAGTTTTCAAAGGAAAAGTAATCTATCGATTACATAAGAACCACTCCGATAACTTAAGAACCCAATTATAGAAATATAATTATTTGTGATTAATTGTTGTCGATGAAATCTTTTATTGTTCAATTCGTTCGTATAATCGTTATTATTAGCTTCACTTTCGAATGAGATATTTCACGAAGTAATTTCGAGTCGCGGAGCATTACTGTCGGCGTAGGAAAACGATTCGGCGGAAGAACAAAACGCGACCGAGGTCGGGAACCGCAGCTCTCCGGATTCTCCTCATATCATGCCCGCCGACCGCGGTTTCTCGACTCCGCTGGAGCCTGGAAATTGAATTTCGGCGGCGCGCGCGCGCGGCTTTCTAATTCGAATTTGAGGTTTCTCGCGGAACGCTCGTACATTCGGCGAAACGGCCGGATCGGGTCTAACGGCGGGATTTATTCGACTTCACGACGGAAGAAAGGGATGGCTGGTGCCAGCCGAGGTGGGTGGGTGGCTGAGTCGGGCAGCGACGAGACGAGGCGAGGCGAGAATGAAGGGGTCGCGACCACAGACACCAACCGAAAGCGCGAAACTATAGAGACTAACTGGTAGCAAGAGGGGATGCGAGGGATTTATGGACCGACGAAGACTTACGACACCTGTTCGTGTGTCTACAGGGTGTCGCCCAACCAGAAGCGACTCAGACGATCAGATACCCCGATCAGCTGGCGATCGGTGTAACATTGAATAAAAATTATCGTTTAATACTCGATTGTGTTACGGTCTCGATGTGAAGTCTTAGATAACAGATATTCCAAATTAGTCGAAGGATTTATTCAAATGTAAATCGAATGATTGTTCCCGGGACACCTCGTGTATACACATCGCGCAGCCACCTCGAGGGGCACCCGTGCATGAGCGACGACATTTCAAATTCGCGTCAGGCGCGGCATCACAGACGACTGCAAACGCCAGCGGTGTCATGCGATAATTCCCAACTTCTCCAATTATCGTTTCATTCCCCGTCGCGGTCGCCTTCGTGCTGCCGGGGAAAGGAGGTCGAAAGAGAATAAACCCGGGGAATAAGACTCGGGCTGACGTTGCCCGAATCGGACGCACGATCGGCCCGCAAACCGCCGCCGCGCCGGGAGAGAAATAAGTATTCGCCGTGATCGGAATCGCGCAAGACCTGGAGGGATTTGATCGAATTAAAGTTTCGGCGGTGACGCGCTGTTCACCGGGCGACCGTTGAGACCGCGAGAGACCGCTCTGTTCACCGGGGACGCGAACAGTCGGCGTGAGAAAGAGAGAAAGCGTCGAGAAATCTCATTAAGGTGACGCCGCTCCTCCTGCGGAGAGATGATCGCGTTGCTCGCGGATCGCGCGCGCAGATTCGAAATAATCAGAAAAATCTCGCTCTTTTATCGCGTTCCCCATCGACCGAGATTCGGATTGCACCGGGGAACGATTTAATTTAATTTTCATGACGCCGCGTTCGATTAAAATTGCATTTGATACGTATGTAAAGAGCGAAGTATTTTCGACGTGCCGTTTTACATTTCAATTTTCACTCGAAATTCGAGCCGGATTTGAATGCGTCGCAAATGAGACATCGCAGCTTTTGAATTGGACGATAACTATTCTGTAAAAAAGCAGCCCACGTGAAATCGCTCGATTCCTTTCATACGCCAGTTACGCGAATTACTTCAAGCTTTTACTCATCACTGCAACCAAGACTGCAGCATTAATCCTAGAATAATAATCGTGTATTCTACGATGTTTTATTCATCGCTGTTTACTATGCTCTACCGCTGCTCGTGTATACCATGCAAATTTTTGAAGGCAAATAAAACAACATATCACTCAGTGACAATATATATGCTTCAAAAATATAATCGAGAGATAAAACGGATATATAAAAATCACACGAAAATCATCGTGTCGGACAGGGTGCTATGGTGAATAACGCACTAAAAATTGTCGTATCTGTTTCCCGCGAAACAACGCGAACTGACGCTGCACACGAACTACTCACCGATCAGCTTGCCGAACTGCGCCGGAGGCTTCCACTCCGGATAGTGTCGCGGGAATCGCGCCCTCGACCAGTAGGTCCTCAGGGTGACCTTGTAGAGCGCCAGCTTGTCCTGCTTCTCCTGCTTCTCCTGCCGGTCCTGGGCGTACGATCCGCATTGGCCGTGCACGGAGAGGAATCTCGTGGCGAGCAGGAGCAGCAAGAGCACCGACCACCGGTGCCACGTGCCACGGGACATCTGCGGGGGAAAAGAGAGAGAAAAAAAGAAATGAAGGAGATAAAAATCGTCGTCGAGCGCCTATTAACTACGACTGATGCGCGCCAAAATATGCGACACGTGTTAACACGTGTCCGTGTACGCGCTGCATACTTGGGATGCTTCGAAACGCATGCGATGAGGAATTCGACGCGCGAGTGCGCGCGCGTGTGCGGGTCCGTTATTCTCGACAGTTTTCCGAGCGTGTTTCCAACAAAATATTAAAAGAAACGTGAAACTTCTCTAAAGTGCTCGGTACAAGGAAACGTCAAGGAAAGATAAAGTTGCAGAACGACCTACAAGTGCAGCTACTCCGGAGTAGTAATTTCTACGGTTACTACTACACGATACCGGGGAAAATATAAAGCTTATCTCTTATCGGGGAATGGACTGAAATAGAATAAAGTGAGGTAACAATTCATCATGTTCTGAGGGCCAAGTAATCATCTGATATTTCCGTCGGTGGGAAAATGTCTCGTTTTTACGTCAGGACTCTATAGGCACCAAGGTCATTACACGCATCTTGCATAATCACGCGTTATCGCATAATCGTAGCATTCAAATGCAGCGAACAATAAGAGTAAAATATAAGACTTTACTTAGCTTCATTCACTAGAGTAAGAAGAGGCTATTTCAGTTAAAGAAAAAAATCAAATAAAAAATTTTCAAGACAAAAAACCCCAAAAAATCAAAAATCCTCTCCTTACCCTGAAAACTGAAAAACTCTCTGTCTTGCAAACCTTTTATTCGGTTTTTTTTAACTGACTGAAATAGCTCCTCCTTACCCTATAGATATTTTTCGAGAAAAACATTTGAATTGCTGCTATTTAAGTTTTCTTAAATTTTAATTTCATATTTTACAGTTTCCACAAAATCGACTCTAACTTCATCGGAGGACCCGTCATTAGGGCCGAAAACAAACTTCCGAAAGTCAAGTCATTGTGATAATGAATGCATGTCGCTCTGAAGCGTGCGATGAATGAGGCATATATGATAATTCAGGACGACAGCCCAGAAACGGGTGCTTGCGAATTGTATTGTTAAGCAAGCTCTCCGCGGTGGTAACCCGGTTTCGGAGCGGTAAACAAGATTGATCCGCAGGCGTGTCGCCGAAAGAGAGGAGACGCGCCGCGCGCGCGTAACTGCTGAATAATTCAGGTGGCGCCGAGAGCCCAGCATGGGGGGGCTGATTCCGGGATTCTTTTACATGGACGCAATCAAAAGGATAACGCGGTATTATCGCGCGGGCGGATAAAACGCCGCGTGAAAGGTGACGCTCGGTGAACGCCCGCGCCCTTGCGTCCCTTCCGTCTATCGCGCGTATAGGAGCGCGTGCCGATTTCTCTTCTAAGTGAATCCATTATACTTGATGGCGAAAAGAGAGAAGTAGAACGTTCTTCAATTATCATCTTACCCCACGGAAACGATCGAGAAAACTGCTTGGCGTAAAAGCCGCCATCGCCATCACTTGCTCCCGCATACGTATGTTCCCCGTGAGTCGCATAAATCTCGTGGCGCTTTAAAACTCCGTAACCTATCGACCGAAGATCGGGAATCGGTCGGTTGTGTCCCTCTTTCCAGATGATTGTGCGAAATTGCACGGGTACGCAATCATATCCCGCGAGCAAGTGAATGTGACATCTTCACGTGTTTACGTATGCAGATCCGCGCACGTTCAAAATTCAAATCATATCCGAATCGCTTCCGATCGGTCGACGTCACTCGTGTCGCGAGTCGTCCAAATCTCGAGTCGGGTTTTTTGGGCTGACCACTCGGCTCCAAGAAAAATCTCGTCGCTAGAACCGTTCGAGTGCGATATCGAGTGCGAATTGACGGCCATCAATTCGCTACTCGATAAAAAATATTTTATAAAATATTTCTACTTATCAAATCGAATTTGCAAAGTGGCTCATATTATTCTACACATATACATAGGGTAGTATACCCTGTATACATGATATTTATAAAAATATTTGATTATATTTACGTGCAAGATATTTACATAGGATAGTATACCCTGTATACATGATATTTGTAAAAATATTTGATTATATTTTCGTGCAAGATATTTGATATTAAGCAATTACAGGGATTCATACAAGGATAAAAAGTATTAAAGTGAAATAGTGATTATTTTTGTTCTTGATAATAAAATTGTATGACAAAATTCTAAAACAAATATTTGATATATTTATCGTTAAATTTCTTGATTACTATTCATATATTGAACACGATAACTAAATCATTCTGACTATAAGTCATGACAGATGAGATTTGCATAAGTGTCTCTATGTCTAAATATTGAGAATCTTACGCTCGGAAGTATTGCTCGAAAATATTGCTTATTTACGGTGTTAACGCTTGGGAAAGCTTCTCTCTGTAAACAGAAGATTTCCGTTTTTAAGACGAGCATTCTGTATCCCGCCGCTGGTCTTTCTGACGAAGGACTAAAAAGTAAACGAACACTTAATGAAAAGCACACGGAAAATATTTATATCCCCCGCGCGAAACTCTTTGCGAACTTCGAATCCATCGCCGAGCATTTCCCTCCGCGCCGGTACAGCGAGATAACTACAAAACTTTCGATGTTCAGCATTATTCAGTGTATCTTCCCGATTCGGTATTGATCACAATGCGCTGCGCGATTGTGAGAAACTGGGATCCGAGAAAGACACGATTCAATGCCATGCATTATCCACCGTCTTGCTGTGATATAAATAGTTTCTACCAGAAACTTTTATATATTTGATGCAAAATGCAAAAACATGTGATTTTATTCTCAAGTACGTTTAACTTTTTTATTGATTGTAAGAAATATTCCATCTTCTAAGTTTTAATAATAGAATCTCGTTTTATTATATGAAATAATTTATTTTCTATGTAAAATTGTTAAATTACGGGAAAGAAGCTTGTCACGTTAATTTTTTTTTTAACGAAAAATAGGTATCTTGAAATTTTCTTTCGTCTCTCGCAAAGAATAATACGTCTGTCCAGTTTCATTTTATTCTCTAAGACGCATCACGCAGAAATGTAGTCTCTGAGATTTTCCCTCCATTATTTTTGCACCGTGAAAATGTGTGAAATTGTGCGGGCAAACGTCACTGGAGACTGTCCTCAATTTGCGGCTCGCGTCAGCCACGCGTTGCGTAAAAATCTGTAATTATAGTTCGCTCCGAGAGAGTCGGGCTCGACGACGACGAAGCGCACTTCGGGGAACGCGGAGCTGGAGAGTAGTTTCGCCGGAGAGAAGGTTCTTGCGAGACCGAGAGTATACGGGGCCGTGGCAAACACATTATTTAACCGCGGAGCGCGCGAGACCCCGCGAGCCAACCCCTCGCGCGAGCATGCAGCAGCGGGTAAACTGAAAATTCCTTTTTGCTTTACAATTCATTATGTTTCATTACCGGCGCCGGCGGAGTAACTCATACCGGGCGCGAGTTATGTTTCCCCGTTTGCAACACCCCGGGCTCCGCGCGTCCTCGCGCGGTCGTTGTATCGCGGGATCTACCGTCGTTCGTTCGTTTTTCAGCCCCGGTGACCCTATTCCGTCGTCATCGTCGCCGTCCCCGGGAAGTAGAAGCGACGGCGACCGAGGAGGGGAGACGCGACAGCGGTGTACAAACGATCGCGGATGACAAAGAGTTTCAGGGCTTGGGGCCCGTCGCCTAGTTTTCCTAGGTCGGGCGGGTTGATTAATTTAATGGTCGCGGGGGCTGATTTCTCTCCCTCTTTCTCTCTCTCTTTCTCTTCCTCGCGCGCGCGCGCGCGCGCTCACGTTCCTTTATATCTCTCGTCGGTCTGTTAGCGCGAATCTCCGCCTCCGTGTCTTCGAACTTCGCCTTTCCGCGCGCACTTTCCGGTAAGCAACAAGTTGTCGCAAATCTGATTACTTGCTGGCACGTAAATAATGAAAAGCCCGGGAATCTTGTCCGAAAAGGAAAGCTTTGCATGAATTTGCAAGAGCGGCGCGTAATGCTTTTTTGCCGCCGATCGTTCCCGAGGAATATATCGCAGCGAGAGAGATTATCTTTCGCAACGTAAGGCTCTCTTCGAGAGCAAATTGAAAAGTGACATTTATTAATCGTTTATTTTAACGCAACCGCAGTATTTTCGTTATTTCCGTACATATTGGTTCTTGTCACGCTTCTCAAATTAACTTCTTTGTAGTTGAAATGAAACTTGTTAGGCGTATTATTTATTGGATATTTCATATATAATTCTACGGAAACTAAGTTCGCATGTACGACACATCTCGGTTAATTAGCTTTGGAGAATTAATAGCCGAGCGCTGAGGAATCTGAGACGGAGCCACGTTAGTATGTGTAGTGTGGAGAGCCGGAGCTTGGATTTAGGGTTCCAAACCGTGGTTAATGGAATCTCCCCTCGCCAAAATCTGAGCTGCGCATCGTGCGAATACGTAATAGTTACTGCGTAATAATAACCTTAACTCACGGGGTGTAACCGGAGTTACACAATGCCGGAGCTCGCATCGGACGCGGCAGGTATCAAATGTCATTGCCAGTTAATGAACCAGCCAATAAAAATTGATATATACGACAATAGGTATATTGAAATATCCTCAATATATCTTTTAAACAGTTCGAAAAAGGATTAAGCCGCTAAAGGATATCAAGATATAAATAGAATGTAAACAGGGTAAAAATTTATATGTGGTGATTCCAAACTTTTACTTACAATTACTGTCGTAGACCGTTAATTAATGTGTAATGTTCATATGTATTAATGTTAAAAAAGAGACTGTGATTGACATTTTTATCATTGGTATATAAGGTACTGAAGAAAATCACGCAATAGCGCGAAGCGCGCGACATTCTATCAGCTCGACGAATGGGGGAAAAAGTAGAAACTGCACGCACACCTCAGACACGGAAGCAGCGCAGTGGCGATCGCTAGCGATGCACCGGCGCGCGAAATTCTTTTTCCGTGAAAGGAGCGCCTTCGACCTCCCTGTTTACCAGCTCGACGTTGAGTGAACAATCGGTCAAAGGACTCGGAGCTTATTCGCGTAAAGGGTAGAAAAAGCACAAGTATTCCCGAAAACAAATTAGCCTTCAGCTAAATCACTTCCGTCCGTCGATGCATCCAAAAACTCAAAGGCATCTTGCGAAAGTGCCTCCCTTAACAAAATTCCGGCTCGGAGAGTGATCGATATACCAGGGAACGTGCTTTTCGTGCTTTAGACTCGAGAGACGCGGGATTCTGTTCCATAATAAACACGGTGTGCGAAAAGTTAGGATCAATCTCGCGAAAGCCGCACTTGTACTTTCAGTGATCACCGATCAAGTTCCAAAAATCACAATTAGCAGGGGGATTGCACTCTGATATACGAGTACCAGGCGATATTTTTGGAAACGTCTTACAAGAACCGTGCGCATCAAGCCATTCACAAGTCGAGAAATCTGCGCATTCGAGGTTTTGCAACGCGTATATATTAACTCTTCTCAGCCGTTTTACCTTTCCGACACCTTCGACGTCTCGCTCCCACCCTCCGTCTGCAACCCCTTTCTCTGCGGATTCCGGGCTGGCGCGGGGAGACGGTAAAGTGGGCAGAAATACTCGTGAAAACACCTCGCACACGTATATGTATCACACAGACATCGCAGGATCAAGATTTCGTCCTGGCGAATCGCGAAACGCGCGGGGGGGGGGGGGGGGAGAGGAATATCGAGCGACACAGGTGCCACGAAGTTACTTCCTTTCAATTTCTCCCCTTTTTCCCGGCCGATCGCGCTCGGGACTCGTGGAATCGGCCTCTCGGCCGAGGAGGCGCCGCGACGGCGACGGCGACGCGCACGAATTTGGTCACGAAGAGCGGGAGAGGTTCTCACGTTTCACGACGGCGCGCGGCGGGCCTCCTCGTCCACCGCGAATATCCCCCTTTTCGCCGGGCACGGGACCGATGCGCGACGTCGACGAGATGCGCAACCGACGGATACTCCTGACTCGAAGGTCGCCGCGATACTGCGAGCGACGAGCGCGGCCCGTACGCGGGCGCTCGCGGAGGAGCCGAGCGCCGAGCCTCGCGCGCATCCGCACGGATACGCGCCGCCTCACCCCGTTGTATGTCGGTCGGTGCTTCAAACTCGCGCGATCCCGATTCCACCGCGGGGACGCATTAATTTCGCGCTCATTTTCCCTGAGAAGCGCCGTTTATCGTTGGACCGAGGATCAGTCGAATCATCGACAACGAAAAAAGGGAGGGTTATCCTACACAAAGTTTTAATGCTACATAGATGTAAAAAGAATAGGCTTGCTGACATTATGTAACTAACAAGGGAACGTTTGGAACTGTCCCGATTTTGATATGTTTTGAATGAATTGTAGAGTAGCGAAAAATGACACACTATTTTTTTATCGGCTTCGAAGCAATTTTTAATTGTATTTTTGCGAAAATACCATTGAAGGGTGGGGGTATGTAAAAAAATATGATTTTAAAAAAAATCTAAATACACGGTTACAGAGATTGCTTAATACCGTAATCTTCTTGTCTATAATAAAACATTTTTTCATATACCTCACGGTTTCAGAGATATTCACTCGTAATCCAATTTGGAATTTCTCTCGAGGGGTTGTTTCAATCTCTAAATATGCTTCGATTTTTCGCTATTCTGCAATATATCCAGAGCCTATCAAAATTGGTGAAGGACAGTTCCCTTGTTTGATATAGACACAAATGGAAGGGTACAGGGGAAAAACGATCAATGTCTATCCGAAGTAATTTCGAGAAAAACGCAATTTTAAGTTTCAAGACATCCAGATATCTTAGGAAGCTATTGAAAAAGGTACTAGCAGTGAATATCGGAATGCATAGTGTTTACTTAGTGTTTACATTTTATGTTAGACTCTAATGGTTCTTTCCCATAAATACGTGAACCATGATCGTTTTTCTTCAGCACGGTACATCTTTCGGCCTTATTTCCAATGAATTGCAACAGTTCTTGAATCAAAACAGATAAGAATTATGAAAGTTCTTTGAAAATACCACAATATAGCATGATCAGATCAATTTCGACAAAAAAGGACTTTGATCGCTGTTTTCCTTCAAATATATCTTGCCGAAGATCGATTACTCCGATTACTCCGATCATCGGATGAAGCAATCAATCGATAAATAACCGGAGTGTGAATAAATGGATTATAAATAAATCATAATTCCGTTACGGGTAAAATAATATACATTTACGAATAAAGTAATTAACGTGGGGAAGAAAAGAGGATTTCATAAATCGCGCAGATCGCAAATTGTATATAGACGTGTCGTGGTCGACTGCGCAAACGTATTACAAATTCGATTAGTTTATTGCGCATTGTTAATCTCGTTATTAAACGTTCGTTTCTGTAATATAAGCTTTTGTTTTATTCCGCGAGTGTGGATAACCGCGATAGCAAAAAACGACGGTCGACCTCGGACGTAACATTTGATATTTAAGTGCGTCGCCACGAATGAATATGTAACACAATTAATCCTTCGGCTATATTGCGTATCGGAATGTCTGTTTTTATCTTTGCACGGTTCTTTTTCTTCTTGCTTACGTAAAAGCGAAGTCGTGAAAAAAAGGCACGAAATACTTTTCAGCAATGCAACGCCATTTTCCGTACTTATCCCCGAGTCTCGGAGAGTTTTACACACAAATAACCCTCCATATTGTCGGACGAAATATCTGCGAATAAAGTTTGCCGAAGGAGAGCGAAGGAAGTTTCAATGGAGAAAAAAAAGTGATTGATTTGCGTACTCGCGATGTAAACTCGCGAAGCTTTCTTTTGTTATCGACGGGATCGCGAAGTCATGAATTATTAAATCGTCAATGAGTAAAATGTTTCGGAATGTAAACGCGCGTCTCGACCATCGCGAGGGTACATTGAGTTTAATTTCGCCAATTGTTACAAGGCACTCTCAATTTTTCTTCTCGCCGAGTGGCGTAACCTTCGCTCCCGCATGTGTCAGCGCTTTGAAATTGTTTCGGTTTTTGTTCATTAGATAGTTGGCGACACGTTAATGCGTTCATTGGCACAGTGCAGAAGAAACAAGTATCGTTAAATGAAAATAATGAAAATGAAAACGTTCGAAAGCTTTTTTGCGACGACACAAAGTAACGCATATAAGCAGCTTTGGGTATAATATTTTTTTATTAACAGTCTGTTTGTTACAAATAATAAATGTAATTTTTCCGATACCGCGCTTATCGTGTTTTAATTTCGCGGCTTTGGACTGGAACACATTTTTCTAATATCGGAATATTTTGTATCTTTGGTCGTCGTATCTTGTCACGGCGACGTCCGCCGGAAAAATACAACTTCCCCGAATCGTAAACAACCGATTTTCACTCCAAAACTATTTTCTCACGCGCCGCGACTTGCGCCTCGTTTTTCCGCGGAGATTCGCTGGCGTTGCCGAACAAATGAATTCCGCTGCGAGCATCCACCTCAAACATGCGCGTATGTACATACAAGTTTGCAGTTTCTCTATTTGCATTTACAAACAAAAAATCCTTTCCGTCACGCAAATTCATCTGGTGTGAAGTGACAAAAGTGAATTAAAAAGTGAATTAAAGAATACAGTCGTGCAATTAGATACAGAATGAAGCCTCGTTATATGTATTAAAACAGTACTAAAAAATTCACGATTGATCATCGCCTCCGTGATCGTGATTAAAGGTGTCCAGTAAGTTAAAATCCAATCTTTTTAAGACTCTTGTTTGTTTGCTTTAGAATAAACTTCTCTATTAATTTACTTTTACGGAGCGAATCTAGCGAGTTTTCTTATCGGGACGGAGAGTGCTCCGTGTACTACTTTTAATTTGATGTCTTCGACAATCGCTCGACCGGTCGAACTCGATCTTCCTCGTTACGAACAATAATGATTAATGATAGTCCCTAGCGCGATCTTGCGCGCGTGATTCTGCGTCGAGGAAGGAAATGCAATTTACGACGGGGCAATAGACACACGTCGCATACCAAGGGAACGCCTGACTTATGAGAGGGGAACTAATTGTTAATTATGTCTGCCGGTAGATACACACACAGCTGGCAGGGTGGGGGGAGATGGGGATGGAAAAGGAACCCCGACGCATGTGTCCGGGATAGGGTTGGCACACACGCCGACACACACGTGCGCGCCACGCTGCCGCGAGCGAGGGTGGGCGAGAGTGGCTATATGAGGAAAGGGAAGACGGGAAGAGCGCGAAATGGCTGGGAAGGAAAGCTGTAATTCGACAAAGCTTCGTCATTACGGCACGTTTGTTCTTACCCCGGAGGAACTGCTCGTTCTCCTCTCCTGGCGCGAGTGCGGGATGAGGATCGATGCCGCAGGTCGAATAGCGTGAGACAAGAACAATCGACAAGGGGACGGAGGGAAAGCGTCGCTCAACGGAAACGACGCGACGCTGCCGCCATTGCATCGCTCTGACGCGATGCGATCGTTTTCCCCGAGAGCCACTTAACCGAAATTATCTGATCCGAACGGCGGTGAGCGAGATCGCTGTGCGATTGATCCTCGGGACTTGATCGGCGTGAAACACACAGCACAGCACTGATCCGTGGATGCGCCGCGTTTGCGGGATAGTGCTGCGATTCGAGACGCACGAAGCACGGTGAGAATACTTGAGATTAAAGTCGATCTCTTCGTATTTTCGAGCACGTCGGCACGAAATTAATATTAGTCAAAGCGCACAGGGGCGAAAAGCAGTGGTTTACAGACAAATAAATGTAGGATCTAATATTCTACAGTGACAATTTCGAGCAATATTAAGCAAGTCAACATGTTTTACGACTGAAGGTGGTAATTGATTTTTTACACGGTTAAAACTATACTTACTCATTTATTTTCAACTAGTCTTGTAATTAAATTGGAGAAGAAAATTTGGAATGTAAGGATCGATACGAATTTTGGGATAAATATTTTAATGCTTTCAAGTTAGTTATTAAATAAACGCAATTTTAAATTTGTTGCATTATATAATTTTTAATTTCATTATCGGAAAATCATTACGCCGTCTCGTTTATCAGAGTTTTAATTATCACACTCACTCTTACGAAAAAAGATCGTTAAACTATCTTGTGTGGCAAAATGAAAGATGGTACTTTACTGCGCGCTAGTTAACGACGGCCGCAAATAACATCAGCACGTTTCATGCATGCTAAATTAATGGAACGAGGCCATCTTCCCTAAAAATGCCCCACTAAATAACCGCCGTGACCTGACAATGTCAACAGAATATCGTTTTTATTTTCGGAACATTAGAGAATAGTTCTTCTATGTGCTTACAAAAATACGCGCCAACTCCGTCACGAGCGACGATATCGATTGCCAATATTATCAGGATAACACGCGATAAAACCACAACAGCGTTGCTCTACTTTAATAGAATAAATTATTAAAAACACATACCATAATACTAGCAATAAGAATTTGCGATAATGATTTATGATTATACAAATTAGATTTGTTTTATTACAAAATTATTAATTTTTTTTTATAATTTGGACGGCAGCCTTTTAATTCCTGACAAAATTGAATTAACTCAATATGTCTGTGATGCAGATTTGTTTTATGTAATAGTTATCGATTTGATGTGAAGTTTTTGAATCTATGATCATGTATTATGAGTGATGTCTGATAACAGTTGTCAAGCTTATACACCGTAAGTATAACTCATTCGTCATCTTTGATGAATTAGTGCATATCCTCTTAATTAAACGTCCACTCCGTAATACCCGTAATACCGGCCAGCTGCGGAGAACCCTCTCGTTACTCTCGTCCGCTTCTAACTATTCTTTATTTTGACGTCCCCGCGGAAAATTCAGATTACACGAAGTTAGCTCGCCGGCCGACAAAGAGGAGGAGGAAGAAGCCGCTCAGCTGCTCGGGAAAGAAAGGAGGACACGCCACCTCCGCGAGCAACGATTCGCGTGACTTCCGACCGGGCGCGGCGCGGCGGCGGCGGCGGCGGAGAGACGCACTTGAGCAGCTTGAGGAAAACTTTTGCATCTTTGCGATCCAATTCTCCTTTTCTTTTTCTTCCTTTTTTTCTCTCTTTTCTCCTTCCGTCTCCCCCCCCCCTGTCTTTCGCAAGATGGTAGTCAGTCATTCGGTCCCGTCTCATTAATTCTTTCCTGTCTTCCGGGAAAGTTGTATCTCGGATGTTTCTTACCCCTCTTTCAGAACTGCACCGCCTACATTTCTCTCGCTCGCTTGCTCTTTCTCTCTTCCTGTCCCCTCCCTGCCCCCCTCATTTTTCATTCGCCACCGCTTGGAGAAAAGTGCACTTTAGCCGTGTCACCTGTAGACAAAGATACAAAGGAATATGCCGTGCATTTGCGAATATCACGTAGCCGGGCCACCGGAATATTTCATATGCCGTGAGTGCATGTCGTTGCTCTTAGGTCCGTATTTATAACCGACGGCGCGCTTAGACCGAAAACACACGTGCGCGCGTCCCATTTTATATACGTGGACCATGCGGACAAACCCACGTCGATTCCGCGCATCACCGGATATCTCTTTCTCCATTCGCAGCGTTTCGGGGCGTTTCTATTCACAATCAGGTGTGGAAGACCGCGCGATGGCACGGAACGATTCCGCGGAACGAGACAGACAGGCGGACAGGTAAACTCTCAAGTTTCGTCGAAACCTATATCTCGTTAGGCTAATTAGACTGCTAACTCGCTCTCTCAATATCATCACGAAGTTGTGCGATAATAATACCGACATTTCTCGTGTGTGCGATGCGCGCGAACGAACATTTCATCCCCCGAATAAGATGGATCAATAAATATGTGATTCGAGATTATACGTACGCGAAAAGTAACGAGACATTCAGGAGGCAACGGTACGCAAAACTCCAGTAAGAAGGTTTTAAGCTCCCACACGTATGTTTACTGAAAATTGAATTTTCTATTTGATATCTGTGCCCCCCTCCCCTCCTCCGTTCATCTGGTTACGTTCTGCGAAAGCACTCTTTTACGTTGTCACCCGAAAGAAGGGACATTTAGCGACTTGCCCTTCGACGTTCCTCCCTCGCTCCGATTTCGTGGGTAATTGTTCAGAAAGCTATGCGACTGGGTTTTAAGTAAATCGGGAGAGGAGGAAGATAAGGTGGAGAGGCCATTCCGTCACGAACTCCGAAAGTAATTTATAGAAAATGGACATCGCGCTGGAGGGAAAGGCGAAAATAAAGCTTCCCGTTCGATTAAGGTTTCGAGATGAATACTATCGAACTTGCATTTATTTGCCGATTAATTCATACACTTACGTTTAATAATAATATGGGAACATACACACACATAAATATGAAAAACAACATTTTGCATACGATTATAGAAGATTAGAATCCAATTTTTTATTAATTAACATAGTATTATTAAAAAATCGCAAAAATATGATTTTTAAAATACAATGTATCGGCTATTAAATAAAAATTTAATAAGTGACGTCAATTGCTTATTTTCGAATATAACAATAAGATAATAATCTTACATTCTTTCTTAAAAGATGATGGTAACAGACGAAGTCCAAGTACATTTGTGTTTGTCTTTCTCCCTCTCCCTCTCCCTCTCTTTCTCTCTTTCATCTGTATTAATATATTTCTAACGTTGGTCGCAAAGAAATCACTCATAGGAACTGGAACACGGGTTATTTAGGCGCGAGATAAATTTCATCGAAGTTTATCACGGACTGGATGATGGGTCACTTTATCGAATTCTCGACGAATGATGGATCATCGGTCACGTCGCCAAATTCATCTCGAGCGTATTGCAGGATAGGCACTGAATTATCGATACACTTTGAGACACGCTCGGCTGCATTTTGCAATACATTCTCGATACAATGCTCGCGTATGATCGATGTTCCGGTATGTATGCTGCGAGATTGCATTGTTGATAAACTGGGATAATATGCAATGTTTGTCCTTCCGCGAACGCGCGTTATTACTTCATTCCTTGTAATATGCCGCACGAAATTTCTCCGAAATCTCATTTTATTAAACGTAGCGAGGTACATGCCGAAGATTCTCGAATATTCCGTATTAAGTTAACATTGTTTTCATTTTTAGTACATATACTTATAAAGTATGTACTTTTATATCAGGAAAGCGGACTAGCAAAGTACCGAGCCAACAAGCTAGGTATTCCGAATCGTTGAATACTTCCGAAATGTCAAAAATTCGTTGTTACCTAAATTCGTTGTTGCAGCATGTCACTGACAACGACAACTCCTCTCAAGTGTACTCCGATCGATATATCGGCTTTCGTGTCGGGGCATCTAAATATTTTCTCACGGGGACTACACTTCATATCGAGACATGTACGAACTTTCGACGAAACTGGTTCACACGACAAAACTCCAAACGCGAGCACTTTCGCTATCCTTTTGTACTTCCGATTTTTGAAGCTTAAGTACGTCGCTTTAAATCGTATGCATTGTCGTAAAGTTGATCCAGTACAGAGTGCAGTTCATTCAGTAGAGAGAGAGAGAGAGAGAGAGAGAGAGAGAGAGAGAGAGAGAGATACAATGAAAAAGGCATATGTTATTGCTGCATGCATGGATGCGAATAGCTGAGTGATTTATTCGCTCTGATGTAATTAAATATCGATGTACTCAACATTACGTTAAAGAGTTTTCATAAAACACTTACCATAAAAGAATATTACGCGTATTTAGTGTTTTATTTTTAACATGAGATTTCAATTTTTATTTGAGTGGATTTATATTCAAGTAATCTTATTCATTTTCGGTAAAATAATTTTACCTCACACGAGAGCGATCGGCGAAGTATATATAGACGGATATATCGCTTCCGCGGAATTTTCGATGTATTCTCTTAACAACATGAAATCAATGAATAATCTCCATTGTTTACAAAATCGATAGTTCACACTTTACGAGAGAATTAAAGAGTTTGTTGGATTTTACGCACTACTAGAAAAAATTCTGCTACGTACTTTCTGATTAATTAAATTGGATAATCTTAATGACCGTGTTGGTTCATTAAAGTAAACACTATTTTTTTATTCGGATACTTATAAAACATGTTGCAAAATTAACCACCTCATGAATTCTCCCCTTCTCCAATCTATTCCGAAGATGTCCTTTTCCCCCATGACATTTTTCATTTTCCTCTTTTTCTTCGCATCCTTCCTTATCTTCTTCTTCTCCTTCTTCTTTCACTTCGCCAACGGGACAAAGTCAATGTCAATGGCTTCTTCACCCTCCGGTTTTTCTTCCCTGCCTTTCAGATCCCCTTTCGCCGGGCCCATTCCGTCATAGTCGTCTCTTCACTTCTCCGCGAGATTCCGGGATTATGACGAAAATCTGACGAGCGCAAAGGTGGTTTCCGTCAGACGCATTTCGCATTTTTCAGGAACGCGTTTTTCCGCCTCGCCAAGCCGTAACTCTCGCGGCCGGATGGCTTCAAAAATCGCTTTTCCATCACCACTGTTACGAGTGACTTCGTAGAGTCGAATTTACACATAGATTAAATAAAAAAATCCCTTTTTAATACTATTTTAGATAAAGTATCGAAACTTATAATTC
Organism: Temnothorax curvispinosus; assembly: GCF_003070985.1. Classification (NCBI taxonomy): domain Eukaryota; kingdom Metazoa; phylum Arthropoda; class Insecta; order Hymenoptera; family Formicidae; genus Temnothorax; species Temnothorax curvispinosus. The sequence goes on along the minus strand of NW_020220679.1, from coordinate 179,009 downwards.
GAAAACGTCGGATTTTGCTTGAATCGGATACAATATGAATCAATACAAATGCTATAAATACCTCAGATTTGTAATATTTATTCTAGCTTTTGGTTTATATTTTTAATTATTCTTTGCCTGTTTTAGCGAAGGCCAAGGAGTGTCCTTTACGTTAAAATCTCGAAATTACGTACCGGTTTTCTAAAGCCATTGTTTCGGGAGGGATTAACATTATTCAGACTTCCTGACTGATTAAAGCTGTATAGCGCACTGCTCTTCCCAGGTGGAAATCGCTTGTAAATGACGGACGTTTTCTCCGGGACGAAAGGGAATCAATATCAATTGCACAATTGTTCGAAACGACGGGCGGGCGAGCAGGGCAATAGAGGAAGGCGGAACGGTTCAAACTTCATGTCCCAATGCGCCGATAGTCCGGTCCATGGGTTTTCCACTTTCGACCGGGTACGATCGAGAATTCTTCTGAGACTTCAATTCTCCGTTGCGAGTGGCTGGCCCTCTATGTTGCACCGACGCTGCTCCTGCAATTGAAAAAGTTTGTTCAGCGAATTAACAATAGCCGACGTACGACGGTAAGTAAATGCCGAGTGTATCTCGCAACGCGAACAAAGCTTCAACGAGGCGATATTCTCGGTCCTGAGAGACGTGTCCTTCTTTCTCTCTTTATTCCCCTCCCCTCCCCTTCCCTCCCCCAGCCTCGTTCTTCTCTACTTGCACGAGTAGCAGCAACTTTAAATGATTCCGCGACACATTATGAAAGGAACGTGCCGCACATTCGCAGAGAGATAAAAGTTCTTCACTGCGCTTCTCCACGATCGCGCATCCCGGTCTGACTTCTTCCTTCGCTTATTGTTCGGAAGAATTCTCTCTGTCGGTCGCATGGTCTAATTACCTTCGCCTTTACGTCCGTAATTTTGCGCGATCTCATTATCGCGATTAGCATATTATCGGTATATAGCGTCGTATTCGTTATTTCGCACACGTCTCGTGCCGCGCGCCGCCAGGGATTGGCTATAAATTTTATACAAATGTACAAAAATACGATTAAAATATTTCGCGCATCGAGGATATATCACGTTAAACCAAGCTGGACGCTGAAAAACGATCTTCAACGTTGTGAATTTCGAGAAACGCGCGTCGCGAAATAATACATTTCACAAGTGTAATGTAATCTTAATAACGCGATACCGCCTTTTTTATTACAACGCAAATAACAACGTCCGGCATAAAAACTTGTAATACGCGGAGTACGTAAATAAAGAGTACACAGCACGTCCAGCGTGGATCACGCAAAACGTGCGCATCGAAGTGTATTTTACTCTCGACGTTGCTTTATTTTTCTACGTCCCGCGTTTGCATTTTATCGATTCGTGTGTTGAACGCCATTGCGCAGCTTTTTAGTGTATAAAAGGGATCACGCAGAAAAATCTGCCATATTTCTATCCTCTCTCTTGTTTAAGAAATGAGCAACATTCGCATTTGCTCAATGATTGTTTCGATCTGATGTAGAAAATTAGTATCCTAGCGTTTCTAATTACAAATTTTATTTTATAACAAATGACGAATAATTAAGTAGTTATACGTTAGAATTTGCATGAAATTTTATTTTATTTTATCTCATCAACTAATGGCAATTATTTCACAAAAATCAGAAGGATTATAGAATAACAAAGAAAGGTGTTCTCTGCATTTTGAATGAAATATTGATATAGCAATTAGATCGAAAAAAGTAAAATTTGTATTATTAGGAAAGATCAACAGAATCTGTAGTTAAAAAATATTTTTTTTTTACAGTACACAGTAGGAAAATAAACCGCCAGAAATTTTCTAGATTGAGAGCTCCGGGCTGGAGATATTTCAAACTTTGGCAAACAAACCGAACAAAATGCATCTGCAGCTCGCGTAGCGCAGCGCCAGCACGCGCGGCACCCGTTATTCCCCCGCGACTTAAAATACACGCCGCTTGTATATCATCTTAACCGGACGCGAGAGCGAGCGGAGATTATGCGCGGATAAATACATTAATGAATAACGCGAGTTCGGTTCATCTTCGTGCGGGCCGTCGCGCCGGGGTGAGTTACGCCGCGTATCGTTTTCCAACGATAGCGGGACGCTATAAATCATGGGACGCACTTTGGGGACGATCGACAAGAATCGAGGCACAACGGGATAGGGAAAGCTCGGTGTAAGAAACGTGAAATGTATGATATTTATTCTGAAGCGATACGTAATATATATACATATAAATGAATAATATGCATATAATTGCATGTTTAAAATTTTTTAATTTTGTTATTGTGTATTTTACTTAATTTACTTAATTGTAAATTTTTTTAGATATTTAAATGTAGGTTTTTTTTTTGTTTTTTTTTTCCCCAAAATTGTATTAAAACTGCAAATCTATTTCAAATAGAAATCAGAAATTCTCTAAATTTTGCAAGTTTCAAATTTTCACGAAATATTGAAAAGCATGTAAATTGGCTTTTAAACAACGTATATACGCATAACGTCGAATTAAATATTTACCATCGCGTTTGTCACGCACAAATCCAATTGTCTAGCGTAGAGGATTATTTTATATTTCATCGTTGCCTGCCCCTCGGGACGTAGATATTTCAGGAGAGATCGCGGACAACCGACGCGACGATCTTGTCGAGTATCGAGAAAGAGAGAGAAAAAGAGAGAGAGAGAGAGAGAGGGAGAAATAGATCCCACGTCCCTTCAAATCGCGAGGATATCGTCCTTAAGTGCAGCTCGATTCTTCCCCCGGCAGCAACGAGGAGCTCGGTGCGACGACGACGAGCGATGCCCCGCATTTTCCGGGATATACTTCCCGCGTGGCGCATGCATAGACGATCGGGCCGACGATCTCGTCTTTTCTCACACGGAGATTGAATTCGTCGGAGTAAACTCCATTCTGCGTCCTCTCGACGCTCGCGCGCGCGCGCCCGATCTCTTTCCACTGCGGGAGGACTCCGAGTAGGGTCTTTTCGCTCTTTCTTTTTGAAACTCTCCGTTTGTGTATTGCCTGATACTTTGTATTCACCGTATAGACTGTGATCCTCGACAGCCCGCATCAATCCAACTACACCGACCGTGGCGAGCGGTGCATTACTCACACGTTGCGGGCGCGACTCCGTGAACGTTGTTTACGTCACCGACGACGGTGCATCACCGGTGAAGCGACGGGCTTGCATTTATCCCGATTTTATACGGCTCTTTCGTGTATATTATTTATTTTTTATTTTCTCACTAATAGAACGAAAAATATCCTTCAGTAACTGCTTTAAAACGGTAGTTTTAGATAATAATTTAATAACGATTTTTTGTATAAGTAATTTTATGTGCATTCTTGTCAGTTTTCCGTATTTACTTTGATTTATAAACATTTTGTGCTTTAATTCAGAATTAACTATAACTAATTAACTAAGAATAATATATCGTCTTTTCAACATGTTGCGGATTGATTCATTCAACGATCGGAGAAATGCATGTCAAAGTGCAACACTGACTGTCCTCTCTTAGAATCCCGAAACTATTTGAGGAACACGCAATCAGGAACATCCGGTAGAAAAAAATCGATATCCTCCGCATCTACTGACGTATCTGTGCTCTCTTCCATGGCCAATGAGACCGAGATTTTAGTGTATCGACGTGCTCGGACTTACTTCCGGAGCTGTATATAGCTGCTACGCGGTATCTTCGGGAAATGGAGATATGCAGATTAGATGAATAGCAATTTTGCGTGTTCGTGACCTCGACCGTCGAATGGAGGATGCGATGCGTAATCAAGAGATCCTCGATATATAAATAAGATGAATAACCGTCACGATTCTTCTTGAATGTAAAATCGCGTCGTAATTTTCTTCGGTTATATATAATTCTCTTGGTTTTTCGTGTGAATCGTTAAGTGTACGGTCTCAAAATGTTGGTTTGTTTAGAGATAAAGATTATTAGAAAGTCGGACTACATAAACGTCGCGTATATAGTCAAGACAACATTGATTTCGAATTTCCGGACGTATGTAAAACTCTATCGTGTGTGAAACATTTTCCTTCGGCCGTTCCGTACATTTCTGACGAATATTTCAACCGTTACCGGCAACGAATCCTCGCGGTATTTAAACGCGGGATTTGTAGGAACCGCGCAAATCGGCTTGGCGCGGCTAATCTCTCTCTCCTCGCCGCGAGTCGAGTTACCTTGCAAAAATAGCGGAACGGGGTTCGAGCTCGTCCGTCGAACACGCGCGTTAGGCAGAGGCGGGAATAAAAAGGATTAAGTAGTGGGGAAGTGGGAAAAGCTTGGACGCGTGAAACAAAGTTCGCGATTCGTGCGGGGAAACGAGCGAGAGCCGCGCCGAAATAAAAACGAAGCGAAATCGTCTTCGATCGCGGATACTCGCCGTCTTGCCGTCTCTCGTGCTCGATTCCAATTTGTCGAAAAATTATAAAAAACTGCGTGGCAAAAAGCTTCGGCGCGATCGCAGGCGGACGATGCAGGTAGTGCCGGTGGCACGACATTACGAGAGAGACGTCGAAGTGGTGCTATGCGAAGGTGCGGCATTAAAAATTCCCCCTTATTGCAGTGCCGAAGAAGGGAGAGATTTCTTATTGCGATCCCTTTCCCGACGGCACCCTTCCCCCAAGAATGACTTAAGTACCCTCGTTGCGTTGAGTTTCTTTCACTTGTGTATTTTCAAATATCTGCTCCCTTGCCCGATCATGACTCTCCCGGCGCGTTTCTCTCCATTATTTTTATCCGAGTGGGAAGAGGGCTCGCTCTCTCTTCGCGAATAACCAGTGGGAAACGACGACGTTGTCTCGTAAACGACAAAGCCCCCGCACCGTTTACAAGCTTACGTGGGGCAGGACTGTAAATACGCGGATAACTTTAGCGCCGACAAACGGCCATGGTCGAAATGTTCCCGTGGGAATATCATCGCGTTTCGCGCTCGGCTTGTTATTTTCAACCGTGGTTCATATATTCGTCGATTAAATATACACGCCGCAATTGTCGCGTCGCAATTTATCTTTTCGCCGTAACTTTATATCTTATTCTACAATTTCGATACTGGCCTAGTGTTGTAACTTACGCCAATATCATGTATCTTCCTTGTTCCGTTTCTCTTCCCCCCCCCCCCTTCGATATCTCGAGGGACTGGATACTTAAAAGATAGGAAGTACCGTACTAAGCGTTTCGTTTGATGTTATCACTCTAATTTAAATCCGACACGAGAGAACAACGAGAGAAAGAAACATAAAAAGTTCGAGTCGGAGGTCAAGATTTTCTTCAAGGGATTCTTTTCTCGCGGAGGATGGTCTCTTCGCCGGACGCGAAACTGTTCTTAGAATTTTTATAGGATACCGGAAGAGACGAATATCATCCTCGCACCTGCGTATGGAAACAACCACCGTCGGCACGCCGACGATGCGATGGGGTGCTATTACGTGCATAAAAAAAGACGTTTACTCCCTGAAACTGCCTTCCCCGAGAACACACTCTGCGCCGACACGCCAACGCGAAAATATTAAAGCAAAGCGCTTTAGCCACCGATGATTTTAATAAAATTCATCCCGCTTCAACGTATCGCGACATTTGCAGTCTCTTGTAAATAACAGCGCGATAAAACATTCGTGAGATTATGTCGCGAGTATTTGCCCATTGCGCACATGTACGAATAAATGCAGCAGCGCGAGATGCGAGAACGAAATATGTGAAACACGAGAGACAATTAAAAGATAGATAACAATAAGAGAGATAATTAAGGGAATCCTAGATTATGAGATTAATGAGATTACCGCGTATTTATAAATAGTTTTATAAAGACTATTAATATTTCTGTCCGTATTTATTGCATTTAATTCAAGATTGTTATCTTTTTTTTAAATAATTTTTTTTAAAATAAGCATAAATAATAAATATGCAAACATATATTAGGCAATTATTCTTGTTGCACTTGTTTCAATTTTGGGGTTTCAAAGCGAATTATGTTACTATTGTGTTACTTTTGAAATGTACTTATTTCTTAAATTTACTTTACAGACGAATTTAAATATTTAGAAAACTTATAAATCTGTCTTTGGATTTATTATTTTTCTCAGTATCATCTAATAAATTTAAGTACCGTAGGGAAAAGCAGTATCTATTTTGCAATATTTTCGTCGTGTTTTCGCTGACTAATGTGATTAATCTCGGATATCCCAATTTCTGCTCTTAAACGAGATTCGCCGGTAGCTCGACAGTCGACTTCAAAAAATCGATTGGAAACTCACCAGCTACTCTCCGACGTTTTCGTCAACTCATCTCCATCAAATCGTGATTTGCTTAGGGCAAGAGTCTTCCTAATAAGATAAACCCGAGTGGGAAAACTGGCGGATGAAGGGGCGTGTGCACACGCTCCCTCGAAGCTTAGTCACGAGACTTTCACCGAATCAGGAAAATTATAATTCTCGTAAGTGCTGCTGCTTCGTCGCGACCCGGGAAGAGTCGGCCTTTCTTGGTGTGTACAAGAACGTCTTTCGAGTACGCTCCGTACGTTTCCCATCCAAATAATTTTCCGGATATCCCCGCCCCGGTACGCGCTCGTCCGATCGGATAAAGTGGCATGACAAATTGAAACATATTGCAAGACCGAAGAAACATTATTGCGCTCGTGAGATTCGGTTCCGTCGAAAGTGGACGAGAATTTCATCGCGATCTTTTTCACAGTAGAAAAGTATTCCGCGAACTTTTACAAGATAAAGAGTCACGAACGATTTTGTAAAAATAATAGACGCGAAATGCCGTTAATGGAAGAGAAAAAAGAGATTCCGTTATATTATTTCTTTTCATGATGTTCCATGTGTTACTCTATGCAATTGTAGTGTTGCTATCACTATAGAAAAGTGAGGAAACAATCAACACAATAACGTACAAGTGAAGTGTAACGTGACATTCACCAGTGGTGAATCATTGTGGTTAATATAAACGCGACTAAATTTCAGATTTCATCGAGCTAATAATATTCGGTATAGAATATCCAGGACTTTTATTATGTATGACAAGTGAAGCGGTCTGTACTGTGCAGCAAATATTTCTTTATTTTTTATTCCTGTTAAATGTGATTTTTACTGATAAAAAATTTATGCTACGCTTCAAAAATTGAATACAATACGGTTTTGATTGAACTAACTGTCGGACAAAAATGCAATCGGAGTCAATTGTATAACATGAGTTACTTTCTCTTCCTCTTTCTCTGTCTCTCTCTCTCTCTCTCTCTTCTTGCAAAAAAAAAAGAATTAAGAGAAATTTTCTGTTTTGTTGTTTACAGAGCATTCACGTCCGCGATACACAGTGATAATTTATCTATGTAACGGCGATGTAAATTCTGTGATTAAATCTGTACAATTTTTCATGGCGCTTACTATAACGTGTAAATCGAAACGTGCTTACCGTAACACTGTCACTTCTTTTGCAGTTTTCTTTTTATCTCTTCGGATTGCACACTTTTAAGCGATTCGCGAAAATGAAGAGGAGTACATCGGCTTACACTCCTCCCTCGAGTAATCGTTTTATCTTCAACGATGCGTTAGACGCACGTAGCATTCGCAATCGACTCGTTTAAGCTAAACGAATTTTAATGCAGACGCTTTGGAGGATCAGCTTTTAAATTTAAATTGCATAATGTCCACAGAAGCACACCGAAGAGAAGCGACGGTTGCATAATGGAATATATCGAGACGATTCTCCGAGATTTTCTCTTCTCTTAATAATCCATGTACGATAAGTCACAGATTAGAAAAAAAATGTGTTACACATTTTTCTATAATTATCTTAATTATTTTGAAAAGGACGATGTTTAAAATTAATCATACATTATATAGGCTAGTTAATATTATTTTGTCGTTAATCAGAACATAAAATGCTTTCTAAAAAATCAGATTAACTACGCGCTGACGCGGTCGACAAATTAGCGGTTGCACTTTAGTTTTCCCCCCTCTCGCAGAGCAGAGAGTGACAAAGTGACAGAAAGAATAATGAACAATTGAACGACTAACCGTTGGAGCAAAAGTAATATGTACGTATTTTAGAATTCATTGTCTCGCGAACGCAGTCGCCTCGAAAGGGACGAGAGTTGAAAACGGTCTATTATCCCTTGAGTGCGGGAACCGTTAACAGAGAGAGAGAGAGAGAGAGAGAGAGAGAGAGAGAGAGAGAGAGAGAGAGAGATGTAATTTATTATGCCCCAGCAAAGGCTAAAAAGTAATACAGCAGTTACAATAATATTGCAATTACAATATTATAGCAGTTACAAGATGCAAAGATACAATGTGATATAAACAAAAGCGAAGTATAACGGACAGAAGTTAGTATGATGTGCATGCTCTCTCTCTTAAGGCAAGCAACCAGCAATCTCAATAATATACACTGTAAAAAACGAAGAACTAACGCAACTTGACTAATGATAATTACAGTGAAAAAGAATAAGATAAGGAGCAGTATTTCTAAAGAGAACAAAAGAGCAGAGAGAGAGAGATACTAAGGAGCCAAAAGTTGGCGATGTGTCTTTTTAAAGGTATTGCAGGACACGAGGGATTAGAGCATGTGGGTATGAAAGAAGCAAGTCGTGAGAAAATTATTATGTTAAAAAAAAGTCAAATCGATCGTGAGAAAATAATTCATATCTTGTAATTCTTAAGATATATCACATTGATTATATCAAATGGAAATCTTTAAAGAAAAGTACATTGGCGGGAAATTTCCTCTGTGTTCGATCTTATAGAAAATTCACGTCATTGTCATTGAACAGAGGAAGAGGATATTGAGATCACAAGGAATCGCCCGTAAAATAAGAATCCCGGTGCGCCAAATATTTTCAGAGTCGACGGAAAGTTTTTCTCGGATGTCTCTCCGTGAAAACCGTGTCCTCAGCCTGTTTTCTCGGGGCTCTCCTTCGATCCTTTCGACATTTCCGTCATTATTTATCGTGTCTCGTTCCATCTTCGTCCGTCTGTTTCTCAATCACGATGGGCAGTTGGCCCGATTAAACATTAACCGAGAAGACCGAGTCATCCGAAAGAACTACCGGGATCGAGATGTGTGCTGGTCGGCGCAGCTATCCATCGCAGCGCGCGGTGGTAGCAGATAAGGTCGAAGGTTTCATTGTAATTGAAAGAGAAAGTTTGCGTAGGTTACACATCGGGAAGATAGGTCGCTCTATCGATCACGCTGTCATGCACGCCACTTCGCGTTCGTCGAATCTGAACTGACGTCATAAGCTCGTGTTTCGCGCGTGGGATAAAACTGTCGTTGACAGTTTAAATTGACATCTGCGGAAAGCCCGGGTGGCAGAGAGGGGGCGGGGAATTAACTGAAACGAAACGCATGCCAATCTGAAGCCCGATCAAGTTTTCTTTGAGTAAATAAGCGTATTTACTCGGCGGTTATATAACGTGTACAGTTACGTGCGTGTCACAAAAATAATTATTTTACATGATATGGCGAACCTTGTGTCTTTATCACGCTATAATCGAAATTTTTAATAATACTCTTGATGGAAAGAAGTTTCTGACGGGATTATGATGCTTTTAATATGTGATGATTATAAAATGAGAGTATGTACCTTAAGTGCATATTATTAAGAACCTATTGTTCATACATGTACATTAATTTAATGAGAATGCCATCGCACGATGAAAGCTTGGGAAGTGCTATAGTAATGACATTTAATCAATATACCTTGTACATTAGTCTTGCACATCTATGTTTTAAAGAAGTAGCTCGATGAACATCATTTTCATTTCACATCACGTTTATTTCTACCTGTATTCACGATAAGACATTTATAAGTTTCGTTTAATCATTAATAAGATACAAACTAGAATTAATAGCTTCAATCTAAATCATAATCAATAACATAATTAGGCATAAAAGATCCAGCTCGACTGTATATTGGCACATTTTCCACTTATTTAACTCTTATGATAATATGACTAATATGACTAATATGACTAAATGAATATTAAATTAATATTTTAATACAACAAATTAATATTTTATTTTAATGCTAGACGAGTCTGCAGCTTACATTTATTGTATCACGATAGTGAAATTATAACTGTTGCACATATAAGAAACGTATAATATATAGTTTCTCTTGATTGTGAAATAAATTAATAATTAATGAGTTTAAATAATCTCTTTTAACCTGACAAAAGCAATTTTCAAGTAATACTTATATTCTTTCACGAAATAGGGAAAGGTACCATTAACGTCGACGATTCGCGCATATAAATTCATTGAGATGATCCCCTTTGGACAATCCTGTCGCAGAGGACAAAAGGATATCGATGACGTCTAACGAAGTACGACATGGACTCTCGGTGAAAAGAGGAAGAAGAGGAGAAGCGGGGGAGATTTAGACAGGAAAATATGCACCCGGCTTCCCCGCGAGCACACACGCACGGCAAGCCCACATCGATGCAACGGGAAGGTAGAGGTTCCTGCCGCCTCCTGAAATCCGAGGTACCGTGTATAATCTACTTATGACGAGCGCAACGTATCGGGTCCAATGCAAATCCGTTTAATCGCAACTCTCGCGGAATAATTCGGTTATCCTAGATCTCTCACTCGCAACATTGTGCGTATACGTGCGAACCGGTCGGCAACCGCAACCGGAGAGCAACGGGCCGACCAGTCCGCCACGTTTTCCCCTTCACGACTGAGTTCTCGTTTTCGCAAAGCCGTGCGCTTCGCAGCTTCCGCTCCAGTTGCAGTTGCACTCGCAATTGCACCTCTCCTTCTGCGCGCGCTCTATTGTTTATTAAATACGCGTCCGCGCGCGCGATCCGGTTTTAGATCCGGCCAGCGTCGAATGTAATCGCGATAGCGACGGAGTTCCGCGCCGCCTTTTACCTCAAGTCCGAGCTCCGAACTACCGTGAAATTAATCCCGTCATTTTCCACGACCACTATTTGCGAAACGCCAGAAGCTATGGATACGTTGAACAGATACATCATAGTGAAAAACAGTATAACATGTATTAATCCCTCACCGTAAACTAACTATAGGTTTTTATATTAAATTCTACTGTTTCTTGCTATATTTCGAAGAATGATAACATTTCTTATTAAAAATTAATTCTTCGTATTAAGAAAATAAAGATGTATAATATATATGTATATTGTCATATATGATGTCTATCCCGAGTGCAATTCTCGTAGCATTTTCTATGCCATGAATTCTAAAATTCTAAACGATTCGGGATATGGTAAAAATTATTTTAAATAATGCTAGTAAAAGTATATATTCATATAATAGCGCGATTAAATTTTGATTTTTCAAGCCTAGAAGCATGTGTGTTATTTTATGTGTGTGGAAATGGAATAATTTATATCTAAAGTTCCAAAGTACTCTCTTTCTTTCCGTCTTTTTTCTATTACCTCCCTCAAAATCTGCGCCATTGATGCAGAAGTTTGAACTCCAACAAAGTTTCTTAAAGTTCTGTTTTCGGGGTATGTACCCTCGCGGTTCGCTTCAAAAGGTCAGAACGACGTGGCGTCATCGCGTGACGCGAATACTCCTCGAAGATTCCATGGCGCGAGAGTTTTCCCGCGGCAATTATTTCTCGTTTAAGCGCGACGGCCGTATATCGCCAACAGTCGGCGAAGTCACGTATCGCGCTCGGGCAATATCGCCGGGGATCCTTATTCTTTCTTATTACTTAATATCCTCGGGTAACGAGGACAAATGCGGTGCCCCCGCGCTCCGCTAATTAGCCCCGGTACATTCCGTCCATGTTTCTTCCTCCTTCACCATCATCAATCTGTGCCCCGCTGGCCTGGCGCCGCGGGACGAATGTGTTCGATCGAGGAGAGAGCCGAGGGCGAATGCCGGGGTTTCCTCGTCGCTCTCCTCGTTAGAGATCTTTCTCGCTTATACGGAGGAATGAAATACGGCGGAACCGTCAGTTGATATACGCCGGTCGAAAACTGGTCGGATTGCCGAGAACCCTAATAGAGAATGAGAAACTAAGTACAAGCGGAGAATGAAGATTATTATGGGTTCCGAGTTCCGAGTAGAGAGAGGAAAAAAGTGCTCGAGATATATAAAGCGTTGTTGAATAAAAGTCAAATCTAAATGATTATTTTGTGTGAAGAGACTTACATAATAAATTTTTGTCTTTATTGCAGAACGCACAAGTAATACAGTTTTTGATAAATTAATATGGAGTGGAATTTAAATAAAAGCGTTCTCGCGTACATGTAGCTTACTGAGCCTCCTCGCCTCGTCGAGCGGAAAACGCGCCATTTGCACTCTTTGATGGCCCAGTTTCCGGCAAGAGGGGGTGTCCGGGACCTCGCGACAGAATTGAACTTTATTAGCCGTGTCGATCGTCAACGTGGCACGCGCGTTACGCCGTGCGTTGAACGAATTAAAACGCAATTCCGCCTCGCCGCGGGGCGCTAATGGCTGCTGTGCGTGTGCCGTGTCAAACATCTGGCCGAATCAATTCTACGGTTTACGATATCTAATTTATATTTCGGCGAAACGAAATTTCCGCGACGCAACGCGATTAAATCAAGGGCTGGGGCAAGATTCACTGAAACGCATCGCGCGCGCCAATCGAACGAAAACAGTCGTGGATTGGAAACAAATATTACAACTGTAGTAGTTTGTCAGCCAAATTGAGAATCTTGCAGATAAAAAAGTATGCGGCAATTTTTTTGTGAGTATATTATTTTTTACGGGAGGGGCAATTAATTCGACGTGTTGCATATGAATGTTATTTTAGACTCGCTCTCCCGGGGCAAGGATTCTTGATTAATTGTAAGAGGAATTTTTAATGTAATTAAAGCGGGTGCAATTCTGAACGAAAATTTGCCTTCTCGCCGGATTGCTTCGGAAACGAAACGAACGGCTTAATTCTGGAGTCTCGCGAGGAGTGAGGAACGAGGCAAGTAGAGTGGTCTTGTGCGGGGCAGACGAGGGAATAAAGATGGACGGCAAGGGAAGAAAGGTGCGATAGAGGCAGACGGGGCGGATAGAGCCGAGCGGATCTAGATTTTCAGAATAATTCTGGGAATTGGGGCACAGATGCGTTTGTGGGATAAGATCGATTCGACGAGATCTTAAACCACGAAGAATTTTCTTCACGGAAAATTTCCGTCACTTATTCGTCTTCTTGGTCGACTTCTCAAAGTACATCTATAGTGTTGTAAAACGTGCGTGGTTAATAGGATGGAACTCTCTTTTAGAACACTCTGTATTATGTTATATTTTATATTTATGCAGGATAATGCTTCTAACGTATAAAAAGTAAATTGTTTTGTATATTATCAGGTATTCTGACTGTGTTGGTATATACAACGTTCAAGTATGAAGAGGAATATCTTTCTATAATTTTCAACGGACGTGTCGGATTTTCATTTATATCGACGTTTTAGCTTGTATGAAGTCCACTGAGAGCCACTGGGACGTTTGGGATGCTTCGAAAATTGAATCATAAATTGAAATTCATTTGTTTCGCCAGCGGAAACGGGCGCGTTACTGCATCGGTAATGCGACGGCGGCGCGGGCGGGTGAAAAGGATGATAAAAAGAATTGTGGATCGGATTCGTTGAGAATTGAATTGAATTTTTATCCGTTCTTAGCCCGTACTACCCGGTTTTACGTCGAGGAGGAGTGTCTTACAATAGCATGAAGGTTTATTTCCTTGTGCCAATTTAAAATGTTTTGTTGCGCAAGCTATGATGAAACGTGTTTACGTTTCACGTGTTTTCAATGTAACAAGTGCAGAATATTCACATTTGAATCAACATAAATTTATTTATTCATCAGAAATACCACATTATTTCTAATAAAGCTTATAAAAGCTCTTTCCCTCATACTCTCGAAAATTTTGAGGTAAATTTTTATCATTTCAACGTTATCGCTATTTTAGCGTTTTGCCGACGGCTCGCCAATTGAAGCGCGAATTAGTATATCGTCCGTCCTTTTCGTGCGATGTCGAAATCTCGCAAATCTGCGCGCCGCGTGTGAAACGTCGAGCGTCGATGGGCGACAGAAAATTATGAAGTATTTTTCGATCGGGGAGGGAACGTACATTTCGGGAAAATCGCTCGCGAAGGACAGCCAACTGTACCTACAGATAAATGGTTCGACAGTGGGTGGACGGCCGATTCAAAATCACAGAAAACGAGAGACGGGGAGGAGAGAAAGAGGGGGAGAGGGAGAGATAAAGTGAAAAACGGAAATGGGCGCGCCGGCCGTGGCCCGCGTTATTAATTAATTCATTTGAATTTCACGTCGGCCGGACGCCGGAATTAGAGTCCGCATTGGACATTTGCATCGGGACGCTACCGGAGTGAGGGGGAGGGAGGAGGAGAAGTGGCATGGTGGTGTACGTGAACATGGGCTCTTCGGTAATGCTCGGTGTTGAGGAATGCGCGGCACTGTGTTTTGTTGGCGATGCGCGCGCGACGATTCGCGCGCAACACAGCATGCGAAGCATTATTAATTAGTGTGGCTCTCCTGATAGCCACGGGCGATCGCATTGTTCCGTGCGAAATCGTCAGCTGAACGTTCGACACGTTGAAAGTCCTGAGGTTGAAGGCTCGGACTGGCGTTCGTACGAGTTTCAAGGAACGTCGTAACATCGCGCTACACATATCCCGCCTCGCGCTGTAAGCCATGCGAAGATCGCGGGAGGCTGAGTAAAATGCGTTTAAAAGTTTTAGATCACAAACGTATCTAATTACGTATCGCTTTCCGATAACTCGCAGTCTCTCTCTCTCTCTCCCCCTCTCTCCCCCTCCCCCCTCTCTCTCTCTCTCTCTGTCTTCCGTCCATTCTCTTTCTCTCTCATCGACGCGCGGCAGCCTCTAATCTCGGACCCTATTATTTATTTACCGTGAACGTCCCGATGCAAATGTCCAATGCGAAATAGACGGCCGCATTTAGTAGTAAATATATAATGAGAACGTTGCACGCGAAGAGCGAGACTGCGCTTTTCGCGGCAAGCAAAGCCCTCGTTCTCCTAGAATAAAGCCGCTCTCTAATAGCTATCTAACGGAGCAGATGGAATCGTAGGTAATCGCTGTTTTCTGAAGCTTCCAGGTCAAGAGACTTTAGCGACTTTATCGTCGAAAATGATGAAAATTCCAGGGGAATCGCATTTTTTTTCGGAAAGTCTCTCGTTTTACGGCGCGAGAGCGATCTAATAATACCGCCGCTATACAGACGTCGAATATCGCTATATGGCGCGTCGTCCGCGAAAGTATCATACATGATCCTCGCGTGGCGTAATAACCCGTTGTTTTCCCCTTCAATCGTTGATCCCTCTCGGTTATCCCGAACCACGTTTCGCGCCGCGGTGTATATCGGCGTAAAACGTACACAAAATTTTACGACCGTAGACGCGGCATAAGAATTTATTTCAGGTCGAGACGGCAACAACTGTACGTTCACGAAAAGATGTGTCGTCGTAAGGTACAGCGATAGCCGTGTCTTACATCGAAACGATAAACAATGAAACGAAACGTAAATAAAATAACGAAATAAATTTAATATATAATAAAATGGGAATGCACAATGTCTTCGATGTCCAAGTGAGGAAGATACATGTCGTTATAATAAAGTTAATAACAAGGTGAGTCCAATGAGTTTGTTAACGATAAACTGCATTGAGACGCATGAAAAACGGTGCGAAACGTGTTACTTACGATACTCGTACGCGACGTACAATGGGCATCGCGCGTTTACTTAATATCTCGCACGGCGCGATTTTCGCGGGCGTTATTCGTCATTGTCACGTTTGAGAAACGGAGCCGGTGTAGAAGAACTTATCGTCCCGTCTGTCGGGGCACGCGGTGGGTAAATCTTCGTGAAACGGGCGCGCGCGAGCGCGCGCGGAGAACGAGACCGGAAAATTTCGCGCTCCGTTTGACGTACGTCATATAAATCAAAAAGCATTTCTACCGGACGATAAATACGTCTGGCATTTTTTTTTTCACGATGCAACACGAGCGCGCGGACGAGCGCATCGTCCGGTTACTTGTTGCGCCCAACCGCTCGCTCCTCGTATACCTTCCGACGCGCTTTAATCCGATTTTCAACGCGAACGCAATCTTTATCCTAGAGAACCGAAGTAATCTTTTCCTCGCAAAACTATCGAGAGCTGTCTATAATTTTCAACTGGCGTGACTTAATTTTCAGTTCAGACAAATCTGAAACGCGATAAAAAGCATGATCGAAATATTTAACGTTGAAGCTTGAAAAATAATCGAACTAGAAGTTATTAGAAGAATAGAGGAAAAGTAATTTTTTCGATTTTCGATTGTGGGGTATACGAATTACGTTTTTCCGTTCGGCAAACGCAATCATTGGCGTACATACATCGTTACGTAGATTCATCTTCGGCGCGATGAGATCGTTTGCGGGATACTCGCGATGTCGGGATCACGGAGATTAAGGTGACGTTCGCGGGAGCGCTCGCCGGGGCCCGGGGGCGCGCGTAACTCGGTGCCCCGTTCCTCTCTCGCGAGAGAAACGAGGCCGTTTTTAAACCGGGCACGTACCGTCTGTTTATTCAAATTTCCAACACGCACGTGAAACTTTCGCCTCCCGTTTCCTCCTCTCTCTCTCTCTCTCTCGACCGCCCGGGCCTTTTCTTCTTCGCCAGGTTCGCGCGACCTACCAGCGCCAGTTCACCAACCAATATTTCACGGTGGCGCACTCCGGTGTGCAGATGGGTGGGTAGGTGGTTGCAGGCACCCCCTCGGAATTGCAAGGAGATTGCCGGCCGTGTCGCGCCAAGTCGACGTAACCGCACGTGTTCGCGGAGCGAACGTGCCATTTAAAATCCGCATGTTACAGCACGTTACAAGCACCTCTTGGCCGCCTTACAACGCGTTTGTCTTCGCCGACCGGCCGTAATAGAATAATCCGGTCTAGTCGCGGCTATAATTCATCCCCCAGGTACCATTCCGATACTTTCCAAACTTAACGGCGAGCGTTAGGATACGTGCGGAATATTGTCGACGATGTTACGCTTGTGTCCCGTCATCGAAAACGCGATGAAAAATAAGGATGTTCACGATTTACGAGCGAGACGCAGGTGAAAATTATCGGGGAGATGTTATCCGCGTTGATTATTCAACACCTAATTATTCTTCAATTCTTTATGAGACAGTGCTATTTTGCTTTTGACTGATAATAGTTAAATATGTAACAATAATATAGTCTCGTTGTTCAAAAAATAAGGATAAAAATAATTCTTGACGTTACGTGCAATATGATTTAAATTTATTTAAATATCGATAGACAGAACTTTTAAACGATAATTCTGTTATTCCAGTTTTAACTGCTGGAAGTCAGAGGCTTCAATATCGAGTCGATATCTACTATTTTATAATATCCGTCGCAAATACTCTAATCTAAAATATCTTTACTTCGCGTTGCGACCACATGAAGCTCCCCGCGTCGTTCTATCGGCGATCTACAAAAAACCCTGTCGAATTCCACATTTCACGGTCTCCCGAACATCGAACCTCGCGTCAGAAACGAGAAGACGATCGTCGGAAGTGCCCTACGTTGTGGAGAACCGCCGTAAACGCTATCGCGCGCGGGGGTGGTCGCGTGCCAACCGCGCCGACCTGGAACGCCAGGCTCGCCGAAAATATTCTCTCTTAGAAAAACCAATCGGCCGGAAGCGAGCCGATAGCCGAGGAGCCGAAGGTCGAAGGGCAATGGCGAGACCGTCTCGGGGGAATGGGCAAAGGCGACGATGAAAGGGCCGTTGGAATGCACCGACCAGAGGGGCACCGCCATCGAAGAGCCTAATTGATACCAGCAGATAAGGCGCTGACGATCGCGCGCCGAATAGGAAACGAGCCTGCCCGTGAAATTCCACGTCTCATTCGCGGCAATTTCTCTTGTCGGCGGAGCCTTTCTATTCTATTCCGTCATTTTTTCGGAGTGCGTCATTCGACATCGCCGGGAATGTCATATAATTTTATTGGATGTGGACTTGGACTGCTCGACGATGACGTCAAGTCGGCATTCATAGGAAACAATGGGTTGGAATTCTCGATTAATATGTCTAAACAGTATTTTAAAAACTTCAATTGAGATGTATTTATATTATTTTTCATTCGAAAGAATTAACTACGCTGTCTTTTTCTCATACACGCTTGACAATCTTGACATATTTGAATTCAAATGAATGCCTGCGTTTTGATATAATTTTAACTGAATATATATTTTATTCCTCAACGTATTATATAAAATAAAATATTTTTTTAAAAAAAGAGAGAAAATTAAGAAGATCTAAAAACATCTAAGAACATTGTTGGCAATCCACATCGGGTTTTAAACATGAAATAAAAGTAGTTCGGATAAGAGGATTAAATGCTGAGCGTTCCGAGTGCACCCTCATCTGTTTACGCCACTGCGTCTACCGAAAGCGTGCAGAAGATAAGGTACCAGGGCCATAAATTGCGTGCGCTCAATCCAGAGGAGGGTAGGAGGATAAACGCGCACGCGAGCGTGGGGTTGAGAGGCGGCCGAGGGTAGGAGGAATGAGGAAGAGGACAGGGTCGGCACACTCCGCGGCGAATTTCTTCGCGGATTAATATTTGCGGCGTCGGCTGCGGGCGACGGGTTCCTGCAAGGCGAAAAGGGAGATCTCCTCGCCAGACCCAAGAGATGGAACAAATAACGACGTCGGGGACAAATGGGAAGGATCCATATCCCCGGACTAACCAGAGTAACACGATACCTCCACGCGAAAACGTTTGGTGAACCTTGAAGAGAAGATAAAAAAAAGAACCGGTATTCTTACCAAAAGCGCGACTTTATTCGTCGCGACTGAACAGGAATTTCCCTCGAATAATCTTTCGGGAGTAGTAGGTGTGCAAAATGATGCGGGAAGACGCGATAAAAATGTCACTTTACAATATATATGCATATACATCTTTATGTTTCATATGTATATCTGTAGAATTTAATTTCCTCGGATTCTCCTTCAACAAATTCGGAAATCTTTGTTGGAGGGAGTGTGAGTTCCGATAAGCAGTATTACTTTTTTTATAATAAATGTTTTTCAAAATTATCTGATTTGTTCTAAGTCTTAACCCTTAAATGCCACACCTCTCAAGAATCTCGTAAATGACATGACATGGGGTCTAAAAGACCCCAGCATGAAAAATGTCTCCTTACTCATTGATTTTTTTATCTTTAGTTATGAAAATTTTTTTTCAATGTTGTTCAAGGCTTAGAAAAGAGAATAAAACGCTTATATTGTTAAAATTTCAATTTCAACATAGTATATAAAAAATTAAGTAAACTTAGTACTGCTAAGTGTACAAACGGGTAGGTTAATCACTCAACTATCATCAATGGGAGCATGAGCTCCATTTTTGGCAAGAACATTTGAAAACATTTCATTCTAAAGGGTCTGGGGTCCGCTGGACCCCACGGGGCATTTAAGGGTTAATTACGTTTTATTTGTAAAGTATATGATATATTTTCAAGATATACAATCCTCTATTATTTTTACTATTTTCTACACATACGTCTTTCTCGGAATTTATCTTGGATCTTACTCGGACCTTCGAGAATTAACGCTCACAATTCTCAGCCGCAAAAAGACGACGACTATCAACGCCGTTCGTCGCGAAGAAATCGATGACATTATGTCAAGCGGAATGATCGATCGAATCGTTACACATCAGAGTTTATCTTTTAATAAATCGCGATATATCCGAACTATCCGCAGCGCACATTTCTGCGACACCTGTCACCCCGCGTCAAGTACGTTCCATTAAAAATGGTAGATTTAGGTGGGTCGCGCGTCTTCGCTTGGCAGATATTTAACCGCAACGTCGCGTCGCGTAACATCGATACCGAAATCGTAATGTCGCGATCTCGAAATCCCGCGATGATATTTCCAAGGAAATTTGTTCGACTGATGTATTTAACGAATTTCAAAGCCCGCAGAATTAGTCATACCCGTAAGGAAACATTTAGGATCCTCTTGCTCCAAGATAATCCAATTATTTCATTGTTTTTAACACATATTTTTTAGTACAGTCGCCGCCAATGATTCCTTTCCTGGGATAAGGGGGGAACATAAGAATACCTCAGGAAAGGAATCATTGGCGGCGACTGTACCATTTAGTTTTTATTAATCGAAAAAGAGTATAAAGCGGCAAATAGTTTATTTTCCAATTATTGCATGCTTTTGATAAAGTCAACAAACGGCTGCACGTATTGAAAAATAGAGAATTAAAAATTACAAATTTGTACGCAACGATTTAGAGACCTTTTTGATAGCCGGAGGGACATTGGGCGAATCCGCCACTGCGGACGGTCTGTGCTACGGGGGGGGGGGGGGGGGGGGGGGGGGGGGGGGGACAAAATCCGGGGGGGGCGGAGAATGAAAACAGAAAGGAGACAGCGAATCGACCGACCCTCTTCCGCCCGTTCCTTTTGTTTTGTCTTTGACATACGCTCCGGTGGTACCGTCCTCTCCTCTTCCGGAGCTCGAATCTATTCGAGCGTGTGGGATGCGACTGACAGCTGGAATTGTTATATCTCGGCGAGCCCAGACGGACACCCGCTCGTAGTTCATCGATCTTCGACCGGTCGACGCCGCCACCGCCGCCGCCGCTGTCGTCCGCGCGCGATGGATTGGTTCCTATCCTTCGTTAAAATTAATCAAGCGAAGCACCGGCGCGCGATTGCCTTTTGCCTACCGTCCGCAACAATTCGCAGTATATTACTCGGATATGCATGCCGCACGCGCATTCGTCGGTTGTACCGGATGTCCTCGGCAGGAATCTGCTGGGACTCGCGACCGATCGATCCTGATGAAGAAATGAAGCTGTGCTACGAGGTAGCGTCCGTTATTGCGAAATTATGAAATTCATCACGTGGATGAATTTATAATCCATTAGATCGAGATTCGATTGACAGAACAAAAACGATGCAGAATATATAAATCAATAAGATTAATAAAAATAGTATCAATGAAATGAAAATCTTAATAAAACTAGGATTAAAAATGTTTTGTGTCTATAATAGAAATAGCGTCACGTACGTTTCTCACGCTCTTCATCAGCCTATAATCTAAGATTAAAAATTGTGTGAACGTGTGTGTATTTAGGTGGTAGATAATTGTATGTGATAAAATTGTAGAAAATATATGAATGTGCATTATGATGCAAAATATTCAATTTAAAAATTTTTGTTGAGTTTTGTATACTTGTCGATATATCGGGACAATGAAGTTTATTATGTTCGTGTTCGAAGAAAATCGCTCGCAGAGAAAACTTTAGAGCTGAACGAGAATTGTCTGTCTCCTCTTTTTATTCCGCGATCTTTTATACGTATTTTATCCACTTATATATTATATAAATTATGCGCTTTTTAATTATACATATATAAAAAATATACATAAGTTATATATACAAATCCGTTTATATTATGCGTTTCGGAATTCCTTATACGATTAATTAATTATTTCACTATTTATTTAGCTTTTATATTCCATTTATACTTATATACAGACCACACGTACACACGCAGTTATCTTAAAGCTGGCATCTCTCAAATTAAACGAAAAAAATACGTACATATATATGCAAAAATACGTATAAGTTGCAAAGATACGAAAGATCTCTGTGTGATATATGTATATCTACATATATGTTTTAGAAAGGTTCTTCAATATATCTGATATTTAATGAAAGCGATCTTGTAGTAAGTTCTCGTTGATGTGAAACATTTCCGATATACGCACAATCGAGTTCACAGCAGTGATTCGCCCCAGGGTACGCTGCCTTTAATCTTCGACTTCGACCGGATGGTTATCGGCCACGCAACAACGGTTCATCTCGGATTCCCTAATAAATGAGTTTTTTATCGAGTTTTCGCTCGACCGAGCCGAGTCGAGCGCAACCTCACCTGCTCGTATATATATCAGAAACTTATATATCGGAGACTCATTCAAACTCTTATACCGCCATCCGTCTTTCCGAGGACAGGATACACCGAAGCATGTACGGGAAGAATACGTACGAAATCCCCGACCTTGACAACAGATTTAGACTTTAAACTTTACCTTTCGATCTTGCCTTTATTTTAATTAAAAACGCCACGCCGATATCTCTTCAATCTGTCGCCTCACCAAAATTAGATGCTAATTGGACTTGAAACGAAAAACAGAAGGGCAGGAGACTATTGAGGAAGAATTTATAAATTCGGGGTAACACGTGGCTCTACGTGTGAGAGTAATTGACTTGCAATGGTGGATTCTGTGTTCGATCCTGACCCCTCTCTTTCTTTTTCCTTTTATCTAATCCCATCTATACCCCAATTTTGTAAGAGGTTGATTGAATTTACATGTTAGGGTAAAAAGTGTTTCTCAATAACTGTACTGATGGGATAAAAAGTATCGATCAATCCCCAACAGTTTTATCACCATCTGATATAACAATAAACATTATTCTTTATTTCCTTTATATACACACACACATTGTGTAATTTTAAAAGATTAAAAAACACCTGCTGATCTTCTTAAAAAACAATACTCTTATATTGTACATCTTATACATTTTCTTAAGTCACTAACTGTACACGGTGTTTATTCATACTTTAATTAAGATTCCGCTTGCTTTAACGTATTGTCGATATCTTGTAGAACTTTTGCCATGTGCTTTACTAAAGTGAATCCCGACATTGTGTCTGGTCGTAACGTTCGGACGTAACACTGCTTGTACAGGTTTGCGAGCGTCTCGTGTCTGAAATTTCATTTAAAAAAAAAGATGTATTAAAATAATGAACACAATAGCGGAATATGATCTTCAATCTCTGGAGTATTAATTATAATTTAAAAGCAACGTACTCTTTTTTGTTGTGCACCGGACTTTTGCTGAGGAATAGCTTGGTTAATGATCGTAGAAGAAACTGTAATCTTTGTTCTAACAGAACTACGAGGTTTTCTTCATCATCCATTAACTTTTGTTCTTCGGCCACTTTCTCGCATTCAGAGTTATCGTACTCTGTTTTGTTATCGAGTATCTTTTGTCTCGTCGGATTACCTCGCTCGCATAGTATTTCCATAATAGGTATACATTGCAAAATTAACTCAAGACCGTTTTGGTATGCTTTTAACTTACTATTGAAAGTAGTGCCATCTGAAAAATCAAAATTTTTGTTACGGCAAAAAAATTCGAACGACGGGTAGAATGATAACTTTCTGAAAAGAAAAACGTACTACGCGCTTGGTATTCCGCCAGGGCGACTCTTTCCATTTGAACCGTCAAATATTCCGTGCTCTGCTCTAACGAGAGCAACAGTTTCGCCGCTTTATCGTAATACAATTTGCACAACTGCAAACTCGTCTTTTTCTTGCTATTATCCGCGTCCGACTCCATTTCTCGATACACACGATGGTATAACGAAGCCAATCGATGTTGAATAGTCGCAGCGCGGAATTGATAAACCGGCTGACGTGGTCCCGGCGTGTCTATATCACAATGTTTGAGTGCCTTCTGGAGAGTATCTACCACTTCTCTCTCCAATTCCTCTTCTCTCTGCAACAGGAAATTAAGGAAGAATTCGTTAACGCATTTATTAACCTGTCATTGAATTTTTAACGGGAAAATCTATTACATCTATTTATGCAACGATAAAAAAAAACGTTACACGTTAGTTAAGTTAGTTAAGTTACTTTATATTCAGTCGTAGGATAATCCTGCAATAGCGTAGCTTTCGTGTATAGTGTCGTTGAGAAATCCCACATGACCGTATCCCATATCTCCGGATTCGTTTTCCTATCGCCCAAAACCTGCAGAGCCTTCTGATAGCTCGCGAGTGCCTTGTTGTAAAAATGACGCTCCTGCGTGTTCTGTTTGACATGCATATGTGCGCAGAGTCGCATAAGCCGGCCGGTGTTGGAGTGCAAAAGCGCCAGGTTCGCCTCGTCGTGGACAGTCTCGAAGGCCTTAATGCCAGCTTCCAAGTGAGTCAAAGACCGCGTTAGAAGCGTGGTGACGTCTGATAAATTCGATAATTCGTCCGTTTGATTTTCTTGCTGATATCGAGCTACAAAAATTTATAATTTCTTGATTAATGAACGAGTACTTGTTATCCCCTATAATAATTAAAATATGCGAAGCTTACGTACACTTCGCTTGATTCATGTAAAGCACCCCCAACTCGTTATGAATATTCCCTAGTCGTCTCAACAAATTATTTTTATCCCTATCCATCGGCTCCAATGACAGAGCTTTCTCGTAACATTTGTACGATGAAACTAAAGTAGATTCTAAACTTTCTAATCCCTTCGGTAATAATTCAGCACCATCTGTAATAAAATACACATTGATAACAATCACATATTATTTTCATTGCAAGTCTTGGTGCACTTCGATATTTACTCATATCCAGATCCTCCACACTGAACAGTTCTTCAACTATTTTCTCCTCCATTTCGTTCTTCGTATTGTAATCTTTTCTATGCTTCTCGACATTGCCCCAGTCTTGCACTGTCATAAAGCAGCAGTCCCCCGCGCGACCTAATAGATAACTGATCGACTTGTCGTTTCTCACACCGCAAAAGATTTCCAATATCTTCTGGCAGTACAGCACTTCCAGCATATATCTCAAGGAGGCGCCGTAATTTTTATTTACGTATTCTTTCTCGGCGAGCACGGCGAATATCAAGGACGCTTTCTCGTATAACAATATTTTCAAATGAGCGCTCCAGCAGATATTGTCACTCTTTTTCGGCGCATGCCACGTTGGCAATGTTTCCGTTTTCGGTTTACACAACAAAGCGCTGACGTTCGCTACTTCCTTCGTAATATTCTTCTCATTTTTCTTCTTCCTCTGTTTGTTTTTCTTTTTATGCGCGGGACTAGGATTTTCCGAGCTTTTTTCGGACGTGGCACTTTTATCTTGTCGATTTAACGGGGCGTAAGGCATGGGAATTGCTTGAAAAGGTTTCGCTAAATTCGGATGCATCTCCTCGTATTTTCGCTTCTCCTTTTCATATTCCTCCGCTTTCTTCTGCTCCTCGTCGTTGCTGTCGTCGGTCGGAAAATACTGAAGGCACTCGAGTCCGTGCGTAACGTGTTCTAATCCAGCCAGACATCTCTCTTCTATAGTACCGGACATCGGAGGTGCCTTATACTTTGGTTGCTCACGTTCCATTTGCTCTTTCACTGCAAGAATACCGATATTAACTTTCACAAAAAATTAAAAATGATGAAATCGAAGTCAAACTTACTTACTGTTGGCTAGAGTCAAAGATTTGATCGCGCAAGTTTCTTCCTCCTCCTCCTCCTCCTCGTCGTCCTTTTCGTTTTCTTGACCACTCGTACCACACTCACTCTGAATGTCCTCCTCGTCGCTTTGATCTGATAATCCTGGACTGGCTGGATCAGTATCCGACGGTATATATAAATCCGAAAGCATAAAATGCGCGGACGTAACGATCTGCGGATATTTCTCTTTGGACAGCAATTGAACGCAATTTTTCAGCAGCATTCTGATCGTACCCTGATGCCGATGGTAATCGGGAGAATATTTCATGTTGCGAGCTACTCTGTATAACAACATTGCAACGGGTACGGTGAAGGGATTTTGTCCCTTCTCTTCCGAAACATCGTTGCACAATGATGTCAAATCATACAGCTTCACAACATCATCATCCTTACCTGAAAAATGAAGAAAAAAAAAATTACACATGAATGAAATATTTGTAAACCAGTACAAACATTTCGATTTATTTTTTTCTATATCAAGTTTAAAACGTACCCTTAAATAACCAATAAGTGTGACCGGCTTTTGTCGCATTATTTTTTAGGAAACTCAAAATGTTCTGAGCAACGTCTCGAATCACTTTAGGACTAAACTTTGAATTATCTAAATTTGGAAGATCTTCCGTCTTGATCAGTTCATATTTCTGTACGATACCATTTAAATGGTAACACATCACGACTTCCGGAACATTGCACATCAAATTGTCGAGCCAATAGTCTATTCCCGTTAAGACATTGATAGGTTTCGTCATATCTCTCAGTCGTAGACTTATGCACGGATGTGTCTGACCGCCGAATATCGGCATGTCTGTTCCAATAAGCATTTGTATGTTCTCAAATGTCCATACAACGTTCCTTGCAAAATTATGATTGTAATTTGGATCAGGTACTTTCTCCTCTTGCGTCGGCTCGGGCAAACATGGCTCTAACGTTTTCACGGGTAACTGAGGCTTTTCGCTCTCTTTGTTTTTATCCGCCAATACTATGGAATGATACAGAAACTTCGATACTAGGTTCCTCTGCTGTAAACTATTTCTGCTGTATGCCTTGTGAAAAAGACGCTTCTCCTTGTCGCCGAGATTTTGAAAAATATGCTCGTAGAAGAACTTTTTCAGCCATTCCCAGTCACTCTCGGCTTGTCTCAGTAGATACTTGTGTATGTCAAAGTCGTCCAGCAGCAATGTGTTTTCGATGCGATGCACCATCATTGAGATCACATCATGATTGTAGGGTAGTTGAAGTAACTTTTTTATATTCTCAGCATCCGACACCACGTCCACTTCGCCAACGCAATCGGGAAACATGTGCGCCATGCGAAAACTGGAGAATCCTGTGCTCTGAGACCAAACATTCTGCAGGCCGTAACTTTCCGCCGAGCTGCTGAGCCAGTTGCTGGGTGGAAGGTTCAAGTCCGTGTTACATTGTAATTGAGCGTACGTCGCTGGTGTTTGGACCACAGAGTATTTCACCACTGCGGTCGATTTCACAGGTTTCTTTGGAGAATCTGGCGGTATAGCCAGGGCCATTGACTTCATGTTCTGTAACACATAAAATTAGTCCTTGTATAATTTGTTAAGAATCAGAAGCATCTAATTTTACATTTAAATTAAAAGATATGAAAAGACACTAAAATATTGAACATCATTTTCACATGTCACTTAGATTGAAAGAAGATATGGAGAAGACACTGAAGTTTTGAAGATTATCTTCATATATATCGGATTGCCATAATAATTATTTATCGATTAATTAGACCGGATTATTATGTTAATTATGTTTCGACATTCAAGCAACTTTTCTGCAGAAGATATATTATTTGTGATCAAGTAAAATTTCACACATGTCAAGATATTGATAACGTTTGCAATAAACTCACCGCATCATCATTAATATCCGAGTTCTTCGACATATCTTCGTGCATCAACATTCACATGTGACCGCAAAACATTCACTGTGTCCGAAATCCGAAAACGAAAACTCTAGAAAGACCGAGCATGGCGCCTCTCAGCTTTCAGTCCGGGGAAATGATGCAACTACAGAGTATAATGGCTTGCTTTGTCGATATCACAATCGATCGTTGAAATATTAGTTTTCTACATTATAAAATTGAGATAATTCATATTTAGAAGTTTTATTCAAGTCAAGATAAATTTTCATTTAAATTTCCAATTGTTTGTAAGTTTTAGATAAAGCAAAATAAAGACAAAATTAAATAAAAATTTATAAGTAAGGAGGACAGTTAGAAAGAGACAAAGAGTGAGTTAAAGTTAACCTAAAACTGAATCTAAAAATATATATATGTATAATTTGATATGAAGATTTAATTAAGCATTTATCTTATTTTTTTGTCAATGTTTGATTGATCGGTTTTATTTTATAAATAAAATTAAAAAATTCTGGTTTCTAGACTTTCTAAGACAGATAAATATCTTTTTATTATTTATTACTAAGCTAAGAAGAGAAAGTATATAAAGAAAACTATATATATATTTGCCATTTTGTTTAGAGTTTTATGTGTAAGTTTAATTTTGTAAGTAACACAAGAATTTTCTTTATTTTTCAGAGTGGAAATCAAAGGAAAGGACGTTGTCCTCCAATCGAGCAGAAAAATTACTTCTTAATAAACAAATTTTGGTAAGAGAATACTGCTTTAAAATATTATAGCCTTCAACGTCGAAGCGAAGCCCAAGAAACTCGAAGATCAATCAGGTGAGTCAAAGTCACGAAGTTACGTTATCGTTGTCTTTAAACAATATTATGCAAGAACATGCACATGTAACGCTGATGAAATCATTCCGTTCTCTTTTTTCTCTCTCTCTCTCTTTATTTCTTCTTTCCTCGGAACGCGATGATATTTTAAAATTAAATTATTTATAAAATTTGCGAAGCGTCATAAATAATCCACGTAAATGTCTCGGAAACGTAGAAAAATGTCGCGTGAGCGCCTACGTCTCATCCGCGCCACTAAACGCCTTAGGAAGCCCTAGAAGTCTGTCATGCGTCACTGTATATACCCGGTATATAAGTCCCGATCCATTGCTTAGCGATCCACTCATCTTCTTCGAACGGAAGAGACAAAGGTATATTTTTCACCATGGTGGCGAATTTCAAGGTCTACAAAAAATGCTCGCCCAACGGCAAGCTCGCCGTTTACCTGGGCAAACGCGACTTCATCGACTACCTGTCGGGTAGTGAGCCGATCGACGGGGTAGTCCTGGTCAGCCCGGAATACGTGGACAGCGGCAGGAAGATATGGTGCCAGCTGTTGTGCAGCTTCCGGTACGGCCGCGAGGAGGACGAGGTAATGGGACTTAACTTCCAAAAGGATCTCTTCTTGGCGTCGGAGCAGATCTTCCCGCGGATTAAGAAGCCCGAATCTAATCCTACCAAGCTACAGGACAGGTCAGGACAAATATCTATTAACAATGCTCAGACTCTGAAGGCTTGAAATATGATTCTACGTGTGCATTATATGTTAAAAATTAAGTGAAGGTCGATCAATATTTAATGGCATCCAAAGAAATATCTATATAATATGTCAAAATTAAGTTTTAATTTTAATTTTTTTTAGTTTCACTGTTAAATATTAAAGAATGAAATTGAAACCAATACCCTGAGTTAAGTAATATTTTGTCATTTTTAACTACCATGTGTGTCGAAATTTATTATTTTAACTCCATTAGTTTAATTAAGTTAACATTGTTTTAGTTAAATTAACGATATATTGAGTAGGAGCAGTGGCAGCCTATAGAAATGGTTAAAAATGACTCAAATTGGGTATAATTTGACACTATATAACAGTTCTTTACTTTCTTTCTTTTATATTATTCTCAAAAATTTCCGGATACTAAATAGGAAATAAAGTTATCTTTTTGATGTTTAACGAAATTGACTTGTAGACTGTGGATAGATTGTAACAATCGGAATATGTCTGTCTGGAACAGGTTGTTGAAGAAACTGGGCTCGAACGCGATACCCTTTACCTTCACGTTTCCGCAGAGCGCGCCGTGCAGCGTGACTCTTCAGCCCGGGCCGGACGAGACCGGCGAGCCGTGCGGCGTGAGTTACTACGTGAAGGTGTACTGCGGCGATACGGAGACCGACGTGACCCACAAGCGCAGCACCGTCATGATGGGCATCCGCAAGATCCAATACGCGCCCACGAAGGAGGGTCGTCAGCCGTGCACCGTGGTGCGCAAGGACTTCATGCTGAGTCCGGGCGAGCTCGAGCTCGAGGTCACCCTCGACAAACAGCTGTACAATTACGGCGAGACGATCGCCATCAACGTATGCGTGCGCAACAACAGCAACAAGGTGGTGAAGAAGATCAAGGCGATGGTGCAGCAAGGCATCGACGTGGTGATCTTCCAGAACGGTCAATTCCGGACGGTGATAGACGCGATCGAGACCCAGGACGGCTGCCCGATCGATCCCGGCTCGAATCTGCAGAAAGTGCTCTACCTGAGGCCGACCCTGACGAGCAACAAGAACCGCCGCGGCATCGCCCTCGACGGCCTGATGAAGCGGGACGAGAGCGAGCTCGCGTCCAGCACCCTGCTGACCTCGCCGGACGTGCGCGACTCCTTCGGCATCATCGTGTCGTACGCCGTCAAGGTCAAGCTCTACCTGGGCGCCCTGGGCGGCGAGCTGACGGCCGAGTTGCCGTTCATTCTGATGAGACCCAAGCCGTCCGACCGGGTTAAACTGGTCCCGATGGACAGCGTGATGATCGAGGACATCCCGCAAGAGAATGCCGACGAGAAAGTCGGTTTCTAGATCGACATTTCAGCAATCCTGCGGGATCATCGCCCGAGTCTTTCTCTCTCTCTCTGCTCCAATCGCTTCTCGCGCCCGACTTTCTGATTAGCATATCGAGCGGGCACGAAGACGGTGGCTGACATCCAAAAAAACGTCTTAATGTATTAGACGTTTTTTTTAGATATCCTGTAGAACTCACCTGAATCATGATATTGCCAGTTGAATCGATATCTTTTATCATAAATACATCGCAACTGATATAAACGACGCTAATTAATTCGAAGTCACTTTCTGTATATGAATTATGTAAAAAAACGTCGGATTAATTAATTCTGTCGATATGTTTGAAGAATACGTTTAGTTTATTTATATAATCTACGTAGTTTATTTATGTAAGCGGTCTATCCCGCGTTAATTATATTCAGGAAATAATCTATTGATCGTGTGTAATTGATCGTTTTGATATAAATGCGAAATTGTAATGAGCACCCAGCTGCACCTGCATGTAATTAAATTCTTTAATCCCCGTGAAGTCCGTGATTAAATATTTGCGTCAGAGTATCCATCCAACTCTCCCGAAATGTACCCCTAAATTTAATTGTACGATCTTGCGGAACGGTTAGTATATATAATTATACTTTATATAATATACATATAAATATACTTTATAAAATCAATAAAGAATATCAAAAATATAAAGGATATGAAGAATATAAAGAATATAAAGGACATAAAGAATATAAAGAATATAAGGAATATAAAGAATATGAAGAATATAAAGAATATAAAAAACATAAAGAACATAAAGAATATAAAGAAAAAAAATATTTATTTCTAAGTTAGCTCGACTTTCGTCGCGTGACATCGGCCTCGACAAAAACTGTCGTTTCAAAATACAGGCTCTTCCCCGCCTTCATTCTTATGCGTTAATTAAACCCGCCTGTGCCCTCAAATCTCGAATCAGAGTCAAGCGGGGTGGGATATCGTCAGTCTCTTCGAGCATTTTCCGTTTAGAATGTTTAGATCCAGAACGAGAGATTGCTTATCGCTTGTTCTTTCGCGCGTGCCACGTACGGGGTGTCGCTCCCGCCAAGGAGGTGTCCGTGGCGAAGGGCACGGGCGGCCGTCGACGAAGGAAAACCACCCGATACGTGCGACGGGCGTCGGTGGAGCGGCGAGGGGCGAGGGGCGGACAGACAGCGGATAACACCATCGCGATCGGTGCGAGGGAGACGCAGCGACGCAGCGACACCGTAGCTGGACGAGGACGGAAAGAGGGGAGAGAGAGAGAAAGAGTGAGCGAAGGGGTCGGTCGACCGGTGCCG
Organism: Temnothorax curvispinosus; assembly: GCF_003070985.1. NCBI lineage: Eukaryota > Metazoa > Arthropoda > Insecta > Hymenoptera > Formicidae > Temnothorax > Temnothorax curvispinosus. The sequence continues at coordinate 147,622 of NW_020220679.1, read as the reverse complement.
CGGGTCCCGAGCTCGGAGCCGAGTGTCAGTCAGGCTCGAGACACCCGCGCGAACGGAGCGGAGAAGATCGAGGTGGTGGTTTTTTTTTTCGGCTGGTTTAACCTCCCCTTCTTCGTACGTTCTTCGCGGATGCGCGCGACCCCCCCTCCTCCGGCGCCCTACACTCTACACCCACTCAAGCGAGGTAGTAATCGCCCGGCCTGTCACGGAGCAGTGTCGCGCGGAGTGTCGTACGCGATAGGATATACGCGCGGAGAAGAGACAGAGAAAGGAGAGCGAGAGAAAGAGAGAGAGAGAGCGGCCTCGCCGGTGTCATCCGGATAACGTTGCTCTCGTTGTCGCACACCCTTCCCCCCGCAGCACGCGCCGTATTCTCGAGAATCTCGACCAACCCTGTGTGCGCGCGCGATCGACGCCGGTACCAGCAGCGACGATACGCAAGAAAGGACCGCCACGACGACGACGACGACGAGGCGGCGATCGTTGTGAGCTACTCCGAAGGCCGAGTGTGTGAGTACATCCTATACATGTATACAGGTCTATCTGACCCCTTTCTCTCCTTTTAAAAAAAGACGCGAGGTCGCCTCGCAAGGTTCTTCGCTTATCTGCTCCCGTTTCTCGCAGCCGCGCCGAGCCCTCGCGCGCGGAAACCTCCTCTCGCGTATAGCCCCAGACGTCGGCATCGATTTCCTCGTGCCCCGCCATCGCCGCCGCCTCCGCCGCCGCCGCCGCCGCCGCCGACAACAACGACGAGCCCTCCGCCCTTCCAGCGGCCGCTCGCATGCCGCTGGTCCCTCTCCTCTTCCTCTCCCCCCGCGCGATCTCTTTCCCATCTCGAGGTCGACGCGAATTCGCGAGCCACTCCACCGACTTCTCCTTGAAATATCCTTCGTGGTGTCACTCGGCGAGGGGGACGGGGGCGGGCGAGACGCGGTGTAGGGCCCGACGAATACTATCGACCCAATCGGCGTGTCCGACACGATACACCCAAGGACGAGGGTGTCGGGTTTTCGGAGAGCGATTTGCCTAAAAGGGAGCAAGGTGCAGTTCGCGTCGAGTGTCTTCTCGAGAGAAGGAAATTTGTCACGCCCATATTTCGACCTTCGTTTAACTCGCGCGCGAGTTCGATTCGTTCCCAGCAAACATCACAACACATGTGCTGTGATGCGTTTACATTGTTGAGTAGGAAGCTATTGCTGACATGTAAATTGCGTGTTACTGGGTGTCTGCTAGAAAAATTATATTAATCCTTTAAATGCCGAATACTTTGACAAAACGTATACTCGACACACGAAAGGACTGCGTGGCTTTAACGGACGGATGCGAAAGTGTCCGTAATATTCTATCTAGACGTTCATTGAGCGTGTGTGCGCATCCATAAAAGTTAAAGGGTTAAATGCCCACATGAAGGGAGAATCGAGCAGCCGCGTCTGACACTTTAATGAATGACAAGCCAGAAGGTACTCTTTAATCTCGAAGATAGTGTTTTGTCAGAGTTATTTACACACACACACACAGTACTGAGGATACAGTTCTTTCGATTTGAATTGCACAATAATGCGCCACTTGTATTTATCCCCTTTAAAACACGTGCACGTTTATTGCACGATATCGGTATCCGATATCGATTGTTATAACATTTTAATACATAGTTGCTCTATAAATTAAAAATACTACGGTTATTAATAATATTAAAATGAGAGCATAAGGGATTATATGGTGAAACCTAATCTTAAGTTTCAACAATAAGATTATTTACTTTGATTAATACTATGAGCGTTTTTGATTTTCGATTTTATGCCGGTTTTACCGCCAATAACGGCGGCAAAAGTTTGCCGAAACATTGCGATAAAATAAAAGGACTGAGTCTCGTTAATTACTCGCGAGTGAATTCCCGAGAGATTCGCCCGAACGGCGAAATTCAGCGCGTGACAGGAGGTAGCGGGACGAAGTATTGGCTCGTGCGTACATACGCTGTCGAAGCGGATTCCGCGTGATTAATATGGCACTATTTGTAAATACAGTGGGCGCGAATGAAAATCTAGCCGCGAGTAATGTGCGAGCGAGATATTACGAGTAGAAACTCTCAAGAGCAAGTGCTCTCTCTCTCTCTTCTGCCCCGGCATGGTACACGGGTTGTTTATGGCGCTATAACAGTGCAGAGTACTTGTACACGAAAACACATTTCGTGGAGAAACGCAGCTCGGAAATTCCGTTAGACGCCTCTGTCCTGTCGAAAGATAAGAATATCAGGATATATTTTATATATATCCTGTATTTTATTCTATACATGTATCCCGAACTTTTCTAATATCCTAACGATTTGCGTTAGTGATTAAATTAATTATCAATTTAATTAGGCGATTGTGCTGTTCTAGCTTCGATTGAGATTAGGGCCGTTACTCTCCGACAGCTTCGAAGTTTAAGATCCCCGAAGCTTCGAAGTTCGAATATCGAAGCTTTCGAAGCAAATTATCAGCCTTAGTTGAGATTGCGTTTCAAGTCCGAAAGTAAGTCTGGCGCGTGGTTTGCCAAGTTTGAGAATAATTGCGCGTAAAATTCACGCGAATAATTATTAGGCAAGCAAGATCCAGTCCTGGCCGTTTAACGGCGTTTTCCTTAATTTGATTGAATATCATTCACGGTCGTATTTCACTTATTTATTATTGACAATAATGTCTTTCGCGCTAAGAGACTCCAGATCGATTAAAAATAATCTTACGCGGAACGCGAGCGTTCAACTTTAAAGCACCGTGAGTTCCTAACGCAAGAGATATACTATCTCAATTTTTAATTGCGCAGTACACTGCGGAGTATTGTAAATATATTATTCCGTATGCGCTGCAATTAAGATAGCGATCGTGGACTTGAAATAACGGGCGTGAACGGGGCGCCAATCGCAACGGACAACAAATCATGGAATATGCCTCGGTACACACCACCGGAAGTACGTGTATACAAATCGATTTCCGTAACGAACGACACGGCGATCGTCAATTTTTCCTCATTATCGGTTCAACGTCTTCGCATTTTGTCGCGCATCGTTTGCCACGCTGCTTGGGTACGCGCGCATCGCTCCGGTTCGGACCAGTCGGTGCTGCGCCGCATCATCGTCCTCCGATCCAGTCCTACAGATCCGTTTAATTATCTCATCTCGCTGAATAAAATATGTCTCGGTAACCCGGTGTAACTTGTCTTTCCCGAGAAACTAGATATCTTCTATACGCGACACTCGCGATCCTCGAGTCGTTTAAATCCCGGGATTTATCCTGGAATGTCGATTATCGGGTTGTTGCGCGCGAATTGCGGTCGATCGCGGAATTTTTCTCGATTCGCGATCGGCTCTAATATTTTTATATTGCGTATTTCCACGCGTCTTTCAAGTTTTATTTTCGTGAAGGCAATCGAGATGTATCCGGCACGCGCGCGCGTCGCGCTTTCCGAGGAGTCGCGCGGAAGAAAGGTGCACCTTTCTCGAGCGGAGAGGATCCGCGACGCCGAAGAAATTCGTGTCCTGAATTAAGTGTCCTTTCGCTTCCTCCGACGCGACGGTCGATCGATCGGAAACTCTCGCACGAAGCCGCCGCGTGCATGAGCGGCGGCGACCTCGTTGAAAGCGAGTCACCTTTATCACCGTCCCAGTTACTCACGTACGGCTTCTCTTCGCGATGCGATCAGGGATCGCCTTCGAAGACTTCTTTCAGCGGACGTGATTTACATACGGTCGTCTGGCGGCCGCAAATAACGATCTACCCTCTGGTCGTCTTGGACCCGCCGGGACCGTTCCTCCATCGACATTCGACGCGAGTAAGCCCGGTTTTTCGGCGTCGATCGTTCCCCGAACGTCTAGCGGGCAACGAAAATTGATTCATCGTCACACCGTTCTCACTCTCTTCTTCGGTTTATTTAACGAACTTGTTTGCGCGTAAAAGAGCCGGCCACGCAACTGTTTTGCATCTTGTTAATAAGACGTTGCTTTAATTCTTACTCTCTTTCCAATAAATTTTGCAAAACCTTCAATAGCTGAAGGACGATCATTTTAAATCGAAAGAGATAGCCTGTTAAAGTTTCTTTAAAAATTATCCGAAAGAAGGAAAAAGTTCGATTGAAAGTATTTGAAGAATGTAAAGAAGAAAGTATACTGCAAGGTCTCAGAGTCTCAGAAAATCCTCTTACGCATTCAAAGATAAAATCTAAGAAATCTCTCGAGACTCGCTGTTGCGTCGTCATACGTGCGCGTTATTTTATCATTGTATATATATTCTATACATTTATATTGTGCACACTTATTTTCAATATATATATATACACACACACATCGTGTGCCGACCTTGCCGGCGACCCTTTACCTCGCGGTGAAATTCGCTTACGGTTACTGCGCGTGCTGAAAACGTGCGCCCCGTTCTCGGCGAAGCCAACACGGACGGCGATCGTCCGGTCCTGTCCTATCGCATATATGCACGCGCGGGTTCGCCTCTCGTGCGCTTCTCTCTTTTGCGAGAGAGTTCTCGTCTCTTGCCTACCTATACCTATATACCTACGAGGATCCCGCGTCGCGCCGGGATACCGTCGCCGAACGTGACCGATCGGAAACCGTGCCGGTCCGCATACGGAATCCTTGAAATAGCGTCGTGTCGCTATTTCCAAGCCAGCCGGCTGGAATCCCGCGTATTTGCATTCCGCCGCGAGAAGAGCCGGCTCGTCGTTTTCTGAACACGATTTAATCCTTTCCGGGTTCTGATCAACGCGTCGCGTCGCGTCGCGTCACGTCCGGAAGAGATATGTTTTGGTCTCGTCTTAAATTTAGAACGACACGAACACGGCGGTGTGTCGGATATTCGTCGGATATACTGCTTCTCATTCGAATCAGCGAAGAGATTTCTTTGCTTCGAGAAATTTATTCTTTTATCGTTTCGATCATAATATTTCAGCGATCATCCGAAGAGATCGATCAATCGATCGATCATTGATTTGCCCCCAGCTATTTTTCGTTTTTCCTCAACAGCGAAAATATATTTATTTATTATCCTTATTATTTATTTAGCTTTATTCACGCGGACGGTTGATGATTCTCTCGTGTAAGCGCGAATAATACGTGCTGTTTACAAATAGGCACGTTCCCCGGCGGCGTGAAGCGGGCGGGACGGAGAAGTCTCGCTAAGACTTTCAATCACATTTGACGGGGACAAAAGTCGCGTCGAGAAACGACGAGCGTCGCGCTCGAAACAAATTGGCGGTCTCCCCCCGATAATTAGCAGATAAGAGACGAATAATATCGCTCCCGCGTCGTATGGACGCGCGCGGATGCACTTTCATTTTCTTCTCGGCGCGGCGAGTCGCCGAGGAGCCGCCGCCGCCGCCGGAACCCGTCAGGGAGACGTACGTCAAAGAGCTCGGGCATCGGTGTTCGGCAGCACGGTGCAGCGAAGGACGCGAGGGGGACGGGGGCGGGGTAGGGTGGGCAAGAATTCCCGAACACAGAGATCCTTTTGTCCCGGGACCTGAACGCGGGGAAGGCCGTCGACCCAGAGGGAGCGTCGAATTTCCAGCGCGATGCCGGCGAGGATACGCGCGCATCGCGCGCACGCTCGCATCGCGCGCACGCTCGCATCCGGCGCGGCGCTCGAGCGCGATCGCGATAATTAACGCGTGAAACGGCCCGCGTTAATTTCACGACAATTGTATAATTGTAGACGCAGTCGCGCGCGCTCGACGCGCGCGAACGCGTTGCCATCGGCGCGCGCGTCCGTTCCCACAATCGACCAACCGAAATACGAGGCGTGTACAAGGCGCTACGAGGGCCAACGCGGTCGTGTATGGACGGTGTCACGCAATCGCCGAGTGTTCCTTCGACCGCAAGATTCGCCGTCTAATTTGGCGCGGTCGATTTTCCCTGGAAAGAAAGGTCGGAGACTTCGAGACGCATAATAACGAGATCCGAACAACGAGAAGCGAGCAGGAATCTAATACGCAGCGAAATGACACGCGACTGGCGCGCGCGGACACGCTCATATTCGCAGAAAGTTATTACATCGAAAATATTTCATGTCGAACGAAACTTTTGTTCGCTGTCTTCTGCCTCGTTCGCATTTTTTACATTGTTTTATACCTCGTATTCGCATTTTTAATTTTTTGCGCATCGTTGCCTTTTGCAAACGTTTTATTGTGTTCTATTCGTATCAATGCGTTAAAAATGGTCCCTCATTGTAGACAATACTCATTGCATTCTATTGCATACAATGGCCTTCGAATAGACGTATAAGAGACACGGGAAATATTGCACTGTGATGCTAATTAAATTGCACACTATTGCTTAGAGAGTTAACTTCGTTGATGATGTGTGCGGTAAAGTAACACATCCAAGAAGGTACATATAAGATCTTACGATGTGTTATTTCGAACGAAACTGACAAAGTTTAATGAACTTTCGAGACTATTTAATTTTACTGTAATTTGTTATCGCACAAATATTGACTTAAATAACAATTACAATTTTATCATTGACGATTCAAGCCTATTGAGATGAGAATTCCGACATTTTCATTAAGAGACGACCCCGAGAAGAGAAGGAAAGTTTTTCGCAGCGATGCTCTCTTTGTTCTACTACACAATGCTGATCTGGCATGAATCGATGTATTCGAGTGCACGGGATATGGCCTGTCTCGCGCGACGTCTCCGCTGCATAAAAAATACGCGGTGTTTCGCGAGTAACGAACTCGCCGTGAGTCATCGGCGCGAAAATAAACCGCGAGGAAGCCCGCGTGACCCCGGTTGATAGAAGGGCTTAACGAGAATGAACGATGCATCGCGATGTATCCCGCAGCCAGAAGAAGTGATTCGCGAAAAGAATTATCTCAGATCGCTTGGGACCCTACTCGGCATGATGTAGCTTCTTAACTCGTTCTGTTATAAGTCTCATTGAGAAAGAAGAGAGAAAGAAGAGAGAGAGA